>NW_027271795.1:787500-912500 GCF_040938485.1 Diadema antillarum
GGGTATTTTGAAGTGGTTCTCTTTAATGAACATCTCCAGTACTGAATCTAACATTATACTCTTTATACAATCAGACACTTTCTGATACAGTGGGCTCCTTTTATAACGAAGTCCTCGGGACCGGTAGTTTTCTTTCATTGTATCGAAATTTCGTTATAACTGAACAAATTAACAATAAAAAAGCATAGAGCGGAAAATGTTGCTACCTGAATTTTGACTTCGTTAGAACAAGAATTTTGTTATATAACCTTGTTAGCTATAGCGGGGGTGTACTGTATGCTATTTCAGTTTCTGCGACGCTTTCTTTTTCTTTTTCCACGAGCAATATTGTGCTATAAAACAAGACCGTAATTATCAATGATGGGTCTATCTTTATGCCAGCATATATTGTAATGTGACAAGAAAAATATACACTGTTTGTCTCAATCAAGTATTGTTTTCGATGACGGTTTCTTCGTGGGCTATTTGATGGGTGTCGGCTAATGTACCTATATACATTTTGTTTGTGTACAGCGATTAGGCATGCGATTGTATGTATAGAAATCACGAATGAATTAATGAAATTTTATACGTGTAAAGCTATATTTTGAGGTATTCTACCTGCTTGCGGCACAGTAGAAGGGCCACGTACTCCTTATCTCTTAAAACGGAAAGTAATAAAACGGGATCAATCGATGTTCACTGTTTGTCTGTGTGTGCACGTGTGTGATTGGATATGTGTGCATGTGTATCATGACCGATTGTGTAAAATGATGTGACTGTACCTGTGTGTATGTGTGTGTGTGTGTGTGTGTGTGTGTGCGTGTCGAAAACGAATCTCCAGACAGCCAGATGCATGTACTCTTTTGTCGTGCAAGCTTCCCGTTATCTATGAGAAGAAATTACCACTTTCTGATTGACAGTCACACGATGACGTCAAACACGTCCAAGCTTCATAGAAGACCATGTGCTTGCCAATGCTGCTACAATCAACAGCTAATGAGTTCCATCAGTTTGTTGGACTATTTTCCTTGGCCGGGGCCGGTCCATCTGCACCTCCACTGCGAAAATGCTGGCAATGTGGAAAAGGATCGTGTGCTATGTGTCAAAGGCGAAGGCTAGGAATCAGCGCGAAAAATCAATCGTGGATTGCTTGCTTTTCGGTCCGCAATCTTTTTGCGCGGTCATGCCGGTAGAGCCAGTGCCAGTCACAAATTGGAAAGAAGGCTGTTATCCAAAGTAGAGTTCATTAGGAACTAGGTCGTTTCTACTGTTCTTATACGGGCCAGCTGAAGGGGAGGATTTGCTCTTCTTATACTCTTCTCCAAGAATTTTAATCGTAGTGCCCTGTTCAGCGCGTGTATACTCCTATTGATGCCGATGAACAATCGACTTCGCGGGCTACACGCTCTGCATTTCTGAGATAGCCTCGCAAATTGGTGCACAGCCGAACGTCGGGGTTGGGGTTTATACAGCTCCACGGCCAATTTAAACAGTTGGGGCACTTAATCTTGCACCTGGAATACGCAATATCAAATCAATTTCTCAGGAGGAGCACTAAATGTTTTTCGGCATATAAAGGTATATCTACCGCCTAATCACTTAAACAACAAGTATGACATTCTTCGGCAACAGGAGAGCCAGATTAAGGCAATTTATAACCACGGATGAAGGGAGCAAGAAGCAGAATAATATAGATATCCATACAGAAAGAGGTGGAGCAAACTGGTCAGCTGGAGCTGCAGTAAGATCATAATTCAATGACTAAAATGTCACACTACTAGGCTGGTTACTTCCATTTCGATTTGTTCTGGACTGAGTTGATGCGAGGTGTATTCTATTTTAATCACAGCTTTTCTAAGGTAAAAACATTCAGCGAGATGGAATACAATGTTTTACGGTTTTCAAAAAGATTTGCGATACTTTGAAAGAGATAAACTGATCACTCTTTTATCATTGCGCGTCTTTACATAGCTGAAAAATAAGTTACAAATATTATGAAAGTCCTGAGTGAGAACAAGAAGAAATGACAATGTTATTTCTATGACAAGGACGGTTCTGCACACTAATCAAAACAAGCATCAAGACACCGATGTAAACTTGACGCAGCAATGACATTTATCTATTCTCGTAGGTGTCACTTTTGACGGGAAGGTGAATAAACTCAGAGTTCGGGATTCCGCTGTGACTTGGGATTGACGTGACCTAAAAACAACGATCAATTTCCGCGCATGAATGGGCGCGTTCGTGCACCGACAAGGATCGCAGTTTATTTCCCACCCCGAGTGGGTGTCATCATCAGATGATTGTATATGGGTTGGCTTATGACATAGCGGGAACGCGGTAAAGGAAATAACGCGCATACTGTGAATCATAGGCCCGTCACCTGTGGTTGATAATAATTCGCACTGCGTGCTGCTAATTTCTGACGTTCCCAAAAGACGATCGAGGTACAGTTATATGAATTAAAACAACAACAAACAAATACACGAGATGAACGAAATAAAAAAATAGAAAGGCACAACCTCACAATGACGTAAAGGGAAAGTCTCCCACAACCATCCATCGGCGATGATACCAAACGAGTAACGCAAGGAATGTTACGGAAACAACAAGCATACACTCACTGTCACAAAAAAATGAAACATCATACGCGCTACCACATAGCAGTGTAAGAAATGTCGAAAATGTATTGTTCAAATAAAAAACAAAAATCGTCACGCGGTCTAACAAAACAACTTTGACAGAACATAGATATATGTACTTCTAAGTGGGCGAATATGTACTATAGGATGCATCATCTGGAATAATCTTATGCCTATCTTCAAGCATCGACAATTTACTCTCTCGAAGTGTTGGCCATACAAAAAAAAAAAAACCCACAAACATCACATTGACTTTACACCTTAACAAAATTTACTCATTGATCTTTGAATGTGAAAAAAAAATGTATAATTATATACAATCCATATACAGGTGTATATAGCAAAAGATGAAGTACTAGTAAGATATCAGTTGCCAAAGTTTATCAAAACGCAGCACCGCTCAAAATGCAAGCATGAATAAATAATGTTCAGAATACGACAGCAGCGTATAGCAAACTAGTGTCGACACTACAGTATAAAGACTGACTGTGTGATTATGCAGTGCATTCCCGTTATAACGAACACGGTTATGACGAAATTCCGGTTACAACGAAGTAGAAATTAAGGCCGCAACATTATCCACTCGATGTTCTTTATTGTCTATTTGTTCGATTATAACGAAATTTCGATGTAACGAAAGAAACCTGTCGGTACCAAGGACTTCGTTGTAACGGGAATCCACTGTACATAGAAAAGTAAGTTTTTAAAATCATAATTAGGTCTCTTACAAGGACTGCTGCCTGGAATACATTGTAACATGGAAGCTATATTGTGATACTCTTACTTTAATTACAATGCACAAGAACCCGTTTCAATATACTATTCACCGTTACTGCTGTCCCTGCTATATTTTTCCTCTTTCGAGAGCGCGCATCCTCACACAGACACTGACACACACACACACAAACACATTTTCACACTCTTATACCCTTTTCACATCAACCGGGACCATTTCTGCCTCCAACCAGGGAGGTAGGGTGTCACCTCTCTGCTCCAGCAATAATGCAGAAGGGCAATGGCAAAGAGGATGGCTTTCACGATAACAAAACAGACCAACAAGTCATTTTTGCGAAAAAGACATCACACAATTTCAGCCCCATATCTAACAGGTAAAAGTAGAGCAGAGACTCGCAAACACTACTTGATAGTTATACGAACGGAACGCTTTAAAATACGAAGAATAGCAATTATGACGTCACCGCGCCAATTGTTACGTCGTGAAACATACCATTTACCTTCTGTTATGTACTTTCCCACATTTTGAATTGGTTCATGCCATTTCACTGATCTGAATTATAGTATCCAGTGCAGACCCATGCTTTTAGTATTTTGTACATATTGTCACCTGGCCAATAAACGATTTTCTTCCGAGTAAAGTATGCTTGATTCAATTATGTATTATGATGCGTATAAGTAACATAGACAAATACATAACCGATGAATAACAAGACAAAAACGGATATTACAGCAACAGGATACATGTATATGAATGGATTTCCCAAAAAGCTAATACATAAACTCCATGGCATAAAAAGAAACGAATATGAAATTACAATGTATTTTCATTTTGATCGCAAACACATTTGCGATGTAAAGTGCAGTGCGGCAGAAAATTACGTTCACATTCAATATCACTAAATTTGGCTAACATATTTTGCTTTCCAAAGCTCTTCGAGAAAAATCGAGTAGATCGTATCTTTGCTCTTCTGTCGCTTTTGCAGCTGTGTTACGAATTCCCCTTGTCTTCAGTCCTATCTGTTTGTCGTGTGTAATGCTGCATTTTGGGAAATTCATTGGATATACCTGCATTGCTCTGCTAACATGCTACTGCACATGCTGGGTTGATTTCAATTTCAGCCAATACTATCATCTATTTTCAGTGGAATATGCGCAAGTTCAGATGCCCGTAAATCGTCATATAAAGTGGAAGAACGCTAATTATTATTATGGATTGTGATGTCATTCACTTTCTCACAACTCCACACTTTTCTGTATTTGTCATAACTTTTTTATCATACAAAACCTGCTGCATTTAAGAATGAACACACACACACACACACCACACACACACACGTTTGGGCTCCAGATCAAGATTGGAGAAAACTCGATCTTGAAATTTAAACGAAGTTACGTGTTCAAGATGAAAGACATGATAGGTCAACTGAAAACACCATGGTATCATGCCAAAACAAGGCACAAATGATTTGACTTTGAAATCACATTACGACTGTATAACCATTGAATATCGGAGAAAGGGTCAAACTATCTGTGAAATGCACTTTTTCGTTTTTCTCCGGCTTAATCGCAATGCTATATAGTAACTCCGTCTATAAAGGGGTAACGGCCACTTTATTGTACATGTTACCGGAGGAACCATACTATTCTAATTGTTTTGATCAAAGATTACAATAGAGATATCCGATATCACAAAGCGCGTTAGTTAATGCTGTAGTTTCCAATAATATGTTTCTTTAAACGTTGTATCTTGCATTCTGTTTCAAATAATGTGTCAATGCAGGTACATGTAAATCATCATCTTTGAATCTATGCAAAAAATCGATTCTATGTGTAATCCATTACGTAACAAGGGAATTGGGTCAAACTTTTTCCTACTTTTTGGTAATTTACATGGTATAAGTAATCATTAGACATCACATGAGGAGAAAAAAAGAAGATAACAGAGGGCGAAATTGATTACACAACGTCGTTTCTTCTATTCTTCTTCTTCTTCTTCTTCTTCTTTTTTCTTCGTCTTCCAGTGGTGCATATCCCCACCACACAATTATCACGTTTTGACTAAAGATTATTTTCCTGAGGTGCAGTTAGGAAATTTGGTACCCGCTTGATAGGTCCACTCTGAATGTCGCACTCTGTGGCGGATCTAGCCATTTAAATAATGCAGGCATAGGAACTTTACAGACTTCTACACTATAAAACATAAACATACATGATATGTTGAAGACAGAAAAACGTAAGAATGATAAAATTACATATTACTATCAAGCATGCTGCCCACACATCAAATTGGCAGCTCTGAGCTGGTATGTTTTGCTATTACATATAACTTGCCCGAGACTCACCGCTACAATCATCCGATGTTTGCTGCTATGTCCTTACTAGTTTAGAGTATTCACATTAAATCCCCGTTTTGACAGAACCTTCCAAATCAGAGTTACCGCAACAACGTCCGGGCATTTTTATCCATTTATTTTTTATCATTATTATCATTATTTTTTTTTACTCTGCCCGTACGGTCCACACAAAATGTTGTTCGGACGGTGTCGCTGTAACTTTTGATAAATTCTACCCTGGCCAGGAAGGGTAAATTTCCCCCTGCATTACCCCGACATTACCCTGACATTATCCCGACATTACCGCGACAATCCTTTTGTTAAGACGCTCTTGTGATAACATTCCGATGATACACTCAACACGCATATGCATGAGTCCAGACCGAATGACGCACCCCGCACCGGTCACGGGCATGGATTGTAACCATGCACACCCCTTGAATGGGTACGTTGTTATGGAAACCTACCCGGAGAAACTTTTTCATGTGTGTCTGTTCAGACGGTACCCCTCGCTCTCTCCTGCGGTCCTATTGCTAGATAGAGGTGATGAATTTTATTCTCTAGATGTTATGCCGACATTGTCGGGGTAAGGTCTGTCCAAAAAAAAAAAGTTGAGTAAGCAGCTCACACCGATATGATTGTGTCCGAACGAATTTGGTCTGCTTGCGAGCATCATGTAACTTTCATGTAACTAAAGTAATCACATTATACAGATGTTCGACAACCTATGATATGAATGTTGATCAATACAATTTGTAGTAGGATACCGAAAATGGCATTAATTTCAGTATCCATCTCATGTAATCTGCATGTTCACGGCGGCTAGTATTTACAAGGAAGCTAAATTGGATAAAGAAAACAACAACAGATATTACATACTTGAGTCCTTTCATGCGGTCCTGATGCGATCGTTCAGACGGAAAGTAATAGTTAATGACGCAACAAGGGAAACTATAACTGTCAATACCATTTAAAGTCTAAACAGGAAGTAAAATTTGAATAACGACTCATGTAAATTTTCGTATGACGTATAACTCGCATAATAATGGACTCAGCAAAACAGACTAACTTAAGCCTTCTCCCTCAGCATGAGGTTCTAATTTTATCCTATTCTATTCTAAAAAAAAAAAAAAAAAAAAAAAAAAGCCAACGTAAAAACAAATGTTCTAGTAGAACCAAATGTAATTGTCAGGTACTACATGTCACATTCCCGGGATCACATTTTACTAGTAGACTTAATGAAACTTCATTTTGACAAGTTTTCCCATACAGGATGTATCAAGTCACTATTGCACAAAATGATGGACTCGACTTTTTGAGAAGAAAGACCAACAAAAACACAACAATTAATCATGTAAAATTGCGACTTGCTGTTATTCATCATGTGTACTCAGACTAGCACTTCACTTTCCCCGTTCCCTATCGTTCATATCCTTATGACGACAATACACCGTAGGATTGTATTGATAATAGAATACACATTGAGACTTTGAGATAAAAAAACCGAGAAAAAGGCAAAATAGACAAATATTCAACACTAGCATTCAAATTTTTCATCATTTTGGTTTGTTGTTTTTATGGGGGTGAGGGTGGGGAGGGTTGCGCTTTATTATCCTTTGTCACTGGATGACAGAGAAAATGTCCGCAGGAAATCATCACGATTGAGTAATGCTGAACAGATTATCTGCGTCATGGTCTACAGTGAAAGGTTCAATCGTCATCTCTTTACTCAGTGGCATCTGACTGTTCAGGAGCTCCGGATGACGACGTATTGTTGCCGTCATGAAAACTCGCTTTCTGTAGCAAAATGACGGTATTGCCGGTGCATATTGCTACTTTGGTGTTGCTAGTAGCAGCTGCCACAAGAGGTCGCCCTCCAGTGTTCAGATCTACCGGGAGGTCGAAGTCTTTGAAAACTACTTCTTTCTCTTCACCAAATCTAGACGGGTGTAGGCAAAGAAAGAATTTATCTTACACTCTTAAAACATCCGAGTCAGAACTGACCTGGAACTGGGTCCGTTGGGGTCACACACCGTTCCGGGTCAGAAATGACAAGGAATGGGGTCAGATATGACCCGTTCAGAGTCATGAATTGGTTAAGGGTGACCCCATTCGGGGTCTTCATGACCAAATTCCAAGTCATTTTTGACCCGGAACGGTGTGTGACCCCAACGGACCCAGTTGCGGGTCAGTTCTGACTCGGATGTTTTAAGAGTGTAATAATATGGAAAAGAATTGATTTCATGCTTATTTGCTGGAACATGCATAATTATATATGCTTACGTAATTATGTATCTTAGTGTATCTACCAGTATTCACTACAGAGATTGGTATTGTAATCACATTCATGTTGACATCTACTTTTATTTCATTTATTTCGTTTCGTTTCATATCATTCCCAACTACGCAAAACATTTACATACATAAAATAACACAATATCAATACAATGTAGTAACGAAGAAAACTACGTGAAATGAATAATACTACGCATCACTTTCAGATGATATAAACTGAATTAAAATTAAAGTGGCAGGAAATGGGGGAGACGTACTGAAAGACCAAGCTTGCATTTTGTAGTCTCCTCGTGGACAATTTATGGCTAAATACCGACCAAAAACATATTTTATTCATTTCATTATTCCTGAAGTCACGACCATCAAACATCTTCATGCTCTGCAACGGAGTGGCGGCGAACTTTAATAATCTGAAAACAAGAAATACCTGTCATATACGGCCAGTGATGCCATCTGCTTCCCATCCTCAAGGACGTAAATCCCCAGTGCGAAAAACTGTCCACTCGTGTCATGTTTAGTGGCCACGGCTGCGGCCTGCCAGTTGTTTTGGCGAATTGCATCTTCGTTCTTGTCGTCCGTCGTATCGAGGATCTTCACGACCACGCCGGCCCTGTTCCATGCATCAGCGCCATTGTCGTCCACATTCCCGATGCTTCGACTTACCACGACGAGGTGTTCACCTCCGTTGGCAAACACCATCTGCAGCGGGGAGATATCGTTAACCACATCGACGGGTGGGACTGACAGCTCAGAGACGGTTCTCCTAAATTGGTCTCCGACCCACACCTGGCCATCGCCTTTCACGGCTAGACAAGATATTAGGAAACCAAATTCAAAATGGTTTCCTGGTAAATTCATGATTCGATTGTGCCAGAGTGGGTCGCCCTTCTCGTAGACAATAATACGGCTATCATTATACAGCAGGTAGACAGTAGATCCGTCTGAGTTTACCGCCATGTCTTGAAGCTGTGCTTGCTCTACGGAGAGCCAGGGTGCGGAACTGACGTTCCCGGAAGTATCGACGCAGTAGACGGCCTCGGTGTCTGCTACCATGAAACTCTCCGTAGCGGGATCGAAATGCATAGACCTGACGTCCGCCGGAGAACAGGGTAGCTTACACGTACTCATTACCTGCCACACCTCTGGATAGGAGATGTGGCCTAAGGAGACCAGCGATTCTAGCTCGTTGTGTTCGTCAAAGTGAACGTCAATCTCTTTGGAGAACTTTGCTGTGTTCGCTAATGAGAGGTCCAAGGAGTTGCTCTCACTAAAGGTGGCTACAATCGTCGTAAGGTAGTCACGCACGAAAGCCACTTCCGCGTGCTGACCGTCTTCCAGAGCATTATTGCCTATTCTTTTCGCCTCTCTTGCGCGTGACTCCGTATGTCCCAAGTCCTCATCGATGGACACTGTCTTGGCTAATACAGTTTCTTCGTCTTTATTCAACTGCTGTAACATCTCGTTAAAGCTCTCTTTCATGGTTCTGGTTATCACCGCGAGACGCAAATCATGTTTGCTCTTGAGTACGTCTCTCAGCGTGCCGTATCTCCGCTTGATGGACGTTCGAAGACGCTTCACCTTGCGTTTTTTGGTGTCCACTTCACCGAGGGTCGTATCGAGACGCCGAACAGCCTGCTTGATTTCGTCTCGCTTCTTGTTTGTGTCGGATGTCTCCGCAGAAGATCCGTGGTGAAGATGGCTGAAAGAGTGCAGGATATGGCCGGACTGGCGACACATTCCGCAAACGTAACATTTGCATGTGTGGCAGAAGTATTCTGCACTCTCTCCGTGCGCGCTGCATGTGTGAGTAGTCTTTTTGCGGACGATTGACACTTTTCCCTTATGTAAATCTTTCAATGAGACCACTTCGTGAGTGCACATTCTCTTGGCGTGAATGGACTGGCACACTGCACAGATGAAATTGTTACACGAGAGGCACAAGGCGGTGACCGCTCCATCCTCGTGACATGACTGACAGGTCATCGTGTTGCCTCCCGATGAACCTGCAGACGTTTTCCGCTGGTCGATGATCTCTAGAAGACGCGCCGCCAACTTGTTGCTGGTGTAATCAATCATTAACGACGCAACGCCTGCTTTGCCAAGATGGGTTTCTTGCCGACAAAGCGGGCAGGCCATGGACTTTCTCCCGCCACGGCCGTACCTCTTCTCGCACTTCGCTAGACATTGGAGGCAGAAGGAGTGCATACAGGACAAGAAACGCGCATCTGCGAAGTACTCGGAACAGACGGGGCACTCCAGCTCTCCCCCAATGGCTGCGATGAGCTTTGAGTCTGCCATGCTTTCAGCAGTCTGTCCGGGATAGATCCCCTGACGAATATCACGAGAGTCGGAGGTCAACTAGCAGATAGCAGACTATCATGTTCTGAAATGAGATGAAATAAAGTGGGATGAAATCATCAGGGCAGACGACTTATGTAACGTGCAAGCCAATGTTGCAACAACACTTTGATGAAATGCAACAGTAACGTCCATATAACTTACGTTGGCACCATGTGGGAGTTCGTGCATCCATTGATTTGCTCTTTTTTGGTTAGAAATTGAGAATCTGACACAAGTAGTTCACAGAAATGGCGTGATTACAAATGCACGGACTTAACAGAATCACAGTGAATGATAATGATAATGAAAAAGAGAATAGTACAATGGATGGTCGTTAGATTATAATAATGTGCCATCCATTGTATAACTCTTCTCTTTTTTTTTACCTGATGGCAAAAAAAGCAAGTGGGGGAAAAAAGCAAATATAGGAAAGTTAGCAATATTTCTAAGTTTCGTAAACAAACTCAAAATATTCATTTGTCTGACATCATATAAAACCCACTGCTCAGGACAACATTCATTTTGGAATGAATCTAGTCAAACTCTGAAACTTAAACTGTCTTACCGCTACACATTAATCTGTGTATGTGTAAAGTCTACTCGTTTTTAATCTTAGGCAATCATTGGTATGACTTTGTTTATTGTTTGTTTGTTTGTTTGTTTGTTTTTGTTAGGACTATGTTCTGTCGGTTTTGCCTTTTTAGCCTAATTCCACATGCTTATAAGTAATCTCTTGTAAATAGAGCAATATTTGCCAATAGAAATAGATAATCAAAATCACAAATGAATTACGTGAACCATTTTTCAGCTATCCCAACGAATCCGACTTACGAACAGAGCGCTGTAACTAATTATGGCGGCCATAACTGGGAGGCTTCCAAAGAAGAACATAAGTACTTTCAATGGGTTATGCAATGGGCCAGACTCCCTGTGCGTTGCTACGTCAGTGCATAGATTATTTTTGTTACACTGTTAGAACGCTGTGTAAAATTTCGTTGTTTAAAATATTGTTGTTTAAAATTCTACACAATGTTGTTTAAATATAGAAAATTGGAGCTTGATTGCCTTAAACAGCGGTTGTTTAAAAACAATTCGGAATGATTGTCCAAACAATTAAACAACGGTTGTTTAGTATTGATGGGCAAAAGTCATGTGATAGTCATGAGCCAATCAGCGGGCCTGCATGTATCCTTCGTCGCAATCGATCGCCGCCGGGCGGCCACCGCGCCACACACACACATACACGTACATCACACGTTTATGTACGTATAACTATACAGTAGCGCGGCTATTCATCATGATGGACGGCGGTGACGATGACTGCAATGCAGCTATATGGAGTCACGAACATTCTCAGCAAATGGGGTCTAGCTATAGAAGAACTTTGCCAGTCATTCCAAGGTATTTATTTATTTAACTGATATAGTTACATCGCTTCATGCCCATCTGTAATTTGCATGATGTATGAAGCTAGTCACGGCTCACGCTTTGGGTTCTTGGCCGGGCTGCGCTACGTCTCGCCTTCATGCATGTAACGTAATAGATCTAACAAACTGTTAATGTTAACTGTTAACGTTTAACGTTAAGTTAGGTCGTCTGTACCGGTACGTACATTATGTTTTTCAACCAACTCGTGCTTGTATAAACACTTGCATAATTCAATCCTTACATACATTTTCAAAACTTCACATAAAATACGAATTTCTTTTAAAAAACTAATCATATAAATCAGCGTACGGAATATTCCCATTGTTGACACAGTACAGTAGCCTATAAGATCCTCGTTGTAGATCTACAGTATTCTAAGTTGTAACAGGCAACCGTATCACATCATGCACAAGTATAGGCGCAGTGTCCGAGTTCGATGATGTAGATATCTAACAAGTTAGGGCATGCCCAAGTTATTGTAGTTAGGCATAGGGTCTAACGTGACGGTTAGGGCCTAGCTAGGTAATGCTAGGGCCTAGTCAAGGGCTAGGCCCGGGCCTATATTTTAGACTGCTAGTGCTAGTGCTAACTAAGTTCAATTACACAATGACCTGTCTCGATCATTTCCTACCTCATAATTTAGAACTTTTACGCCATGGTCGGCTGTATGATAGCCCTACTACATCGACCACCCTCTTGTAATAAACCGACCGTGTATTAATTGGCGCACTGAACGCATACAGAGTAGTACTAGTACGCACTTCACTGCACGCAAAGCACATAACAATGGATTGGCTTTGACTGTTGATGAGGATGGTGTGGGAAAACGCGAAAATTCACCGTTCATTAACAAAGTTATGGTTTTAATCAAGGACAAAATTTCGAATGAATATTTTCACCGAATCGTAATGTAATGTCTATGGAAGTTTCTAAAAAGCTTCGTACAACACGGTGTTCAATACAACTCGGTTTGCGTGCATTGTCAATGCAAAAACAGCGGTCGATCTCAAGGAGCGTTACTGCGGGGAGCTGAAACGAGGCCACGTAAGTTCGATGGCGATATTTTTGCACTGAAACTTCGAATCGAAAAGGGAACAAAGGCATTTGATAGCCTAGCTCTGGATTTTCTCAATCACGTAGGTCAAGTTTTTTGCATGAATTTCAGTGTTCAATATTCTTATCAAGCAAATGAACATTAGGCGGTCGATGAGTAGTAGGTCCAACCGGACAACCAAAATCTACTGTAAACATAACGAACCCCCTAAAATCCAATAGTAAAGTGCAAGTTAAGTTCTGCTACTTTTGCTGGAGCAATTCATTCTTTACTGAGCATCATTGCCATCAATGATGCTCGATGAATTAAGGTCTACGTAAGCTTCCAGTAGAAAAAAAAGGCCTAGAACCCCTATAGAAAATGAAGATAAAGACAGAAAACAGATTGTGGTGTTTTTAACGCACAATATAGTCTATGCACCACATGTAAACTTAATGCCTGTAGTAATAATATACATGTACCACCTTAGTAGAGTTCTATTTGTTTCGTGTAGGTAGGTGGTTTGGAACCAATTTTTGGCACTTTTGTCACTTTCGAATAAGTTTCTATGCAAAGATTAGGAGCTTTCTTCTCAGTCTGTCAAGATTTCCATGCCAAACGAAGCACATCGTGCAAATTCACACAAACTTGTGAGAAAAATGTTTATAGAATGAACATTTTTGCAGAAGCTAATGATCATGCATAATTCACTCCATCATTTATGTTTTTGTTATTACTTGAGTATTACATTTTTTTTCCATTTGGTTTATAGCATTCTTTCTGGGCCACCCTTAATATGATTACAAATGCAATCTTGTTCCCTAATTTGTACAGATCAAGCAAGACTTCAGCCAGGAGATCATGGCTGAAGACAGGATGTTTGCAGCATGGCCATGTATGCTGACAAAGTACTCTAGTATGGGGAATCAAGATGTCCATCGTAGCAAACGCTGCTTATTCGTCACTCGGGTGACACCGATGGCCTTTCCCAAGGTACATTTTAAATAGTATTGCTCTGTGTAGAGATTTTAATCTACAGCCCCAGTACCACCCTTTCCTTTTTTGCATTTGAGTTGAGGTGAATTTATTAACAACATTAACAAAATACTTACAGTATGTACATGACTATAAAAAAAATTGTTAGACTGAGAAATTCATTCAATGCTTGTTAATTGATTTCTAAGACTTTCGCAAAAACCTGCAAAAACTGAAGTGGATCTGTAATTTCAAAGACAATATCAAAGAGATCATCCGGGCTCTTGATGACTCTGCTTTGTCCATCATTCAACTTGCATGTCATGTTCCCGTATTTGGTTTTGTTGCCGATTCGACATCATGAGCTTCCTTGGCATTTATCATGCACTGATCGAGTGACATATTGCATGCCTTTAGATCTTCATTGATGTACACACTTTTCATGTTCTCTTTTCCTTTCAGACTAGAATGCCCAGAATACAGTTTGTTCCTTTTGTTTGCAATAAAGTGGACTGCCTGCTCTTTCCTTCTTGCCTTTTCCCCAAGATGATGACAAGATCATGAAGATGAGATGTCCTCTTTCCAAATGTCTAAGCCAACTTCCTTCGCAACATTTGACTCGCCCTCAGTAAGCTCTTCCTCTGTCTCCTCAGCCCCCTCTGGCAGGCCAGTCAGGCAGAGATTGTCCCTCCTTAGCTCATGTTGGACCTCGTCCTGCTGGAACTGAATCCTCAAGAGATGACATGTGGATTCAGAACATCTTTAATTGTGCTCATACAAGCTTCTTTCGCTCCTAGCTTGTATCACATGCGGTAGTGCAGCTTTAATGACTGTAACTACAGCTTGGACAATTATTTGGGAGAGGCTTTCTCCTGCCCCTCTCTCACATTATAGCACCTCACGGCCACACAGTTCATGTACACTGAAACTTCTAGACGGTTTGTCCTTGCCTCCTTCATCTACCATTCCCCTTTTCTTCTCCACTGCCTGATCAACTCACATGATAATCAAGCTTTTGTCATTGTAGGATAACATTAACAGAGAAGTCTTTTATGAACTATTAAAGTTTTTGCATTCTTTTTCCTACTACTTGGAATAAAAATCACTGGACCTTGAACATCCCTTGCTCTTGCTAATCTAATTAAGATATATGCATATTAACTAATCTTGCTTTATGCAATGCCAGAATATGACATGAACCTCCTGCAAAAGCCCAAATGTCATTCATATTGCAATAGTCTTTGGTAAGCACTTAACAGTAGTGCAAGATTATTCTTATTAAGGCACTGGCTGTCAACACCATTCAACTTTCTTTCATCCAAGTTCATGGTAACTCTGATTGCTGCTTTGTAGAATAGCATGATGATTATTACAGCATTATAATTCTAATGCTTGGCCTTACAAGTTTGGCTCTACTCATCCACAATTACTTGCCCGTCTTGGTAGTAAATGCCGTTGCCAGAATCAGTCCCTCATTCAAAATGTGTAGTATTTTCTACAATACCCTCCAAACAACTTTAAAACAGCCCCCCCCCCCCCCCCCACACACACACAGTTAGTAATCCTGGTTGCAATCAAGTACAATGTAAGTACATAGCTAGCATCTGAATATGAGCTGATACTTGTCAGCATTTCTCTTTATCAGCCTTGATTGTGTTAATATTTTTAAAGGGTATATTTGTACTTATCATTCAAAATACTCCCCCTGTGCCATACATTTTGCTCCACAGAGGAAAAAGAGACGCTTGCATTCAGCATGCTGCCGCTAGTTTGCCGAGGCTGGACTGCGAGGGTGTGGGGCAAGTGCTCCTTTCAGGAGTTGGAGTTATTCTACGACTTTCAACCTGTAAGTACCTAACTGTTCGGAGGCTAATCTTCTAAAACAAGTGATGTGTTGCCCTCTTATTAAAATGATGAGATGGACTTTGACATTGCAATACAAAATATAGAAATCATCAAGCTGTGGTCCATAGTTACAGAAATTCCCAGTTTATGCTGTTTCATTTGTTAGTTTAGTCCATGGATTCTACATATTTATGCAAATTTACTATGTTGCTAATGTATGCTGTGAATCACAATAATTTTTTTAATGAAAAAAAAATCTTATATTACATAGTCAACATACATATTTACTTTATTTTGTGCCTGACTGCTCAATCACACACTTGTCCAATATCAATATGTCCTTTTCATTTTGATAAAAAGGGGAAAAAATTCGCATGAAATGCAAAATTGGTCCCAAATGTCGCCAATAAGGAATATTCCATTCATTAATAAATATTGCACTTGACCTATGGTATAATTATATTCAGCAAGATGCTGGAAATATATCACATACCACTCATATACATCCAATGTGATACAGGGTGTCTCCCCCCCCCCCCCCCATACCAAAAAGAAAAAAGACCTCGCATACTCCTTAATGTTCCTACAATGTAAGTGGACACAATTGATATACTACTAGTATTGGAAAGAGTAACTTACCCAAAATAATGAAATGCAATTCAGAAGTAGTTTTTGTTTGATAATACTTTTTGCCTGGGCTTGCCAGCAATAAAATTAATTGCCTTTCAGAAGTTCCCATAGGCCACACAGTTGAAAATTCATTCAGCCAGGTCATGGTTAGCCCTTGCAAGAATAGAAAATGTAATACATGGATGTTATATACTACATAAAATACCTAATTTAGGGTATATGTTTGCAAATGAAATGTTGCAGAATTTTGCCAGGCACTTTATTATGAACTCTACCTTGAACACTGGAGAGGTGTGGGAAATATATCTGTTCTGATGGACTTCATTATACATGTACCAATGCCTCAACCCAACACTTCTGCGTAGATTATTTCAAGATTTTATCGAGATGTATATGCATGTTTCTTTTCCACTTCCATTTCATTTTACAGGAGGGCACAGACCTGGCTTTCTACATTGGACAAATTGACAGGAAGCAGAGACCACAGCCCTTCATCTTGCTGATGGGAGGATCCTGGAAGAAGCCACTGCAAACCTTTGTCATTAGGAAGTTTTCGCTACACGACGCGAAGACCGAGAATACGAGGAAGCGATCACTTGTGACAGTCCCCGTACTCTGACTCCCGTCCCCATATCTATGCAGTTTCGCTTTCCTGTACAGGACGGAGGCGTGGGGACAAGATCGCTGATTGGTTGGCTGACTGGCTGGCTCACTCCTGCCCAGCATTGGGACCGAACGCTATTTTGGCCAAGTACCGTACTCGTTTTCCCCCGGACGGGACGTTCCTCAGATTTGATCATGTGCAGAAGCAAATTTCGCACACGACACGCTCAACTCCCGGCCGCGTTGTGCTTGCGAAAACTCCCTATTGTAGAGAGACAGGGATTCTTGTTTCCAACTTTGACAAAGGCTGTGGACTGTGCATTCAAAGTGCATTATGTCCTAGATGTAGAGTACCAGGCTCAATGTTTTGCTGCCTGGCAGTTCGTGGAGACAGTTGTGTACAAAATGCCTGGTAAAGTGACGTCCAATTCTGTGAGAGAGATCAGCACATACCTGAACTCTTCAAATCAGGAAGATTAGATGCGTAGAATGAGATTTTCATGGTCATCAGAAGTTTAATTGACAAAGTTGACTTTTAGGTCATTCGTCAAAGCAAAGGTTTGGCATCTATGTTTTATTTGTTTATAACTCAATAAGTAATGGATACATGTCACATGGAAAGATCAAAGGTCATGAGAAGATTGTCCTATTAGTGGGTAATGTTGGCCCTTGAAAACTTGTGATAAAGATGGGCTAGAAATGAATTAAAAAGGGTATTTTGCATAGTAGTGACTTAATGAAATATCGGGCAAGATCTTCACAGGTTTATACTGAAGCATGACAGTCAATTTTCAGAAATATAGCAATTGTGAAATTAAAACCTCATATCTGTTGAGCATAATGGAGGTGACACTCTGTACTGAATGTGGCCTTCATAAAATTCAAGATGAACTGTTTCGTAGAATGTATATTTCCATTATGAATTTATTTCATTGTATATAGAGTAATCTTCATTACTGCCATCTCTATCACAGGAGTGACAGAGATGATCTTTGCTGGACAGATGTGCTGTACTTGGCACATCCCAGTTATGAAAAAAAAAACAACTGTATGTGTTGGTAGCAGGTATGACTTCTCAAATTACACCAGTAAACAGGAGTAAATTTCATTATAATTACAATGTACTGTATATGTTATTTGGTCTGTTCAGATATGCTGAATATGGGTATGGAGTAGAATTTTCACAAGAGATAAAACTTATTTCTTAATGTGAATGGTTTCTCCATCTGCAGTATATTTACAGTCATCATTGTACTGTCAAGGAAATATAATCTAATAACCCCTGACTTACTATTGCAGATGTTCCCCAAAAGCATTGCAACTGAAATGATTCAAAATGTTGTTACATCAAATTGAACATTGTTAAAAATGATCTAGTTAATAGAGAAGCTGTGTAGTGCAATACCTTCAGTAATATTTTCTTAGTGGGGCAACAAAGTACAGTGTTGGGACAGAAAAGCAAATCCTTAGAGGGTCATTCCCTTATGCTTCGCTTATGAGATTTCCAAGCGCATGTAATAGTGACAAACACTTCAAGAACAAAGTCAGTGGTTCTAAGAAAATCAGATAATTATTCCAGGAAATAAGACTCATTCAAGATTTATCTTGTCTTGTCAGGGTATGATCACTATAAAACTGGATAATGTGTCTGTAAGGTGTGCATTGGACTGTAAAAGCATTCTGAAAAATTACATTCTCTGTGTACTGTTCATTCAGTTAGCCCTTTTGGACCCATCTGAGGGCAGCTGATGGTCCCCATGCACCCACACAATATGAGAAATGAAGCAACAAAATATTCAATGTGGCACAGGTATAGATAATCTCAAGCTGAACACATCCATGTTATGCATAATAATTAATTCTTTAATTATTGCATGTTTCAAATTCAATTTGTCATTGCAGTTTAGTTGAAATATTGTGAAATGTGATTTTTACGGCGTTAAGCGCCCCATTTGTATGTAAGTGGAATCAAAATGTACATTTGACAATACACTAATCTTTAGATGAGTCGAGGTCAATTCAGCTGGGAAATCACTTAACTCAAGCATAACAAAAGCTCGTGATTTTTCCTCTGCAGTCAAACTGCATATTTTTACTAAATCCGCGCAAGTCGACACATTTTTCTCGGTTCTCGAGAACTTCGACTTATCAAAGGTTAACTGTATAAGAAGAATTGTTACTCTGTATATATTCTGAAAATGGATGAGACAATTCTTGATTGGCTCAATTTGTTATTTGTAATAAGTTTGCACATCGATGGACATATTGACCGATTGAAGGTTTTCTAATGATACGATGTCAGCAATATAGACAGTGAAAATGTGCTGAAATATATAATTGGCCAAAAAAATAAATATTTGTGTTATTGTGCTTATATACAAGTGAGTTGTACAGTAATATGGGATTAAGAACTGTTTAAATTCTAAACATGAATATTTAATATTTGCTTTAAACAACCCAGTTGTATAGAATTACTTTTAAACAACCCGGTTGTATAAACTGACTTTTAAACAACAGTTGTTTAGAGTTTTAAACAACTTTTTTTAAACAACTCAGTTGTATAAAATTACATTTAAACAACAGTTGTTTAGACTTTTAAACAACTTTTTTTAAACAACCCAGTTGTATAAAATGACTTTTAAACAACAGTTGTTTAAATTTTTAAACAACTTTTTTAAACAACCCATTTGTTTAAATTTCTTTTAAACAACAGTTGTTTAGAATTTTTAAACAACAAAGGGTTAAAAGTTTAAACAACTACGTGTTGTTTAATTTTTAAACAACAGTTGAGCGATTCACCGGTTAACTTGTGGTTGTTTAAAATTTTAAACAACCTTGTTGATTTTTTTCTAACAGTGTAGGCATACTTGAAGCCCCCAGTTAGAAATCACCACACACACACACACACACACACACACACACACAAAGTACCCAAACCGATCATTGGTCTGTACATGCCTATGTTTGTGTAATGCCTACTCATTTAGTTACTTGATGAGTGAGAGTAATAATCTTGCAATAGACCGTTTCTGTATTTTAGTACAACTTATTAATGTTTCTTTTCCTACAGCTGAGTAACGAAGCACTTCATTCACGTGTTCCTTCCCATTAAGTTCCATAGGCAGGAAATCACTTAGTTATTGCTAGGTAGGGCTAGTCCCGGCAAACTTTGTGGTTAAGGGCAACTTTTGTGAACAAAGCATACATAAAATCTGAATACATTACAGAACTGGTCTATTGCACATAGGTGATAAGAAAAAATCAGAGGAAAACATAGCAATACAGTGCGCGAATTCACTTGTCCTTGAAAAATCAAAGGGGAAATAACAAACCGTAACCAGTCGTGTATATTCAGCATGAATTAGTATTGATTGTACTGAATTATTCACGGGCCGATGGAGAAATACCAAATAAGGTAGCGATTCCCGCATCTGTTTGTCGCTATCCGACTTGTCGGGTCAGAAATTACGAGCGCACACTTGGCAAGATCAAAAGTGCCAAGATTTCACGAGATCACATGGTTATGAATTTGTTCATGTTTGTCTGGAGTGATTATGACTATTACTTTTATGAAAGAGAAATGCAGATATAAAATCAATCAATCAATCAATCAATTAAGTCGGTCTTGCCTTTTTTACTTTTTAAAGTGCAATACCACATCTTGTGTAAGTTTATGTGTATCTTCAATTAATACTAGAAATGAACCAATAAAGTTATAGCATTTTACAGTTTGAGCATGCTCTCATTAAGCGAGATATACCCTGGAATATACCTACCTGGGAATTCTACAATTACATTTTAAAGGTTGGTTGTTCATTAGATCTCACCACATCATGAAAGCCAACTTGATTAGCATATATGCACACACTACGATATTATTGAACTACAGTCAAAGCTGTTTATAGTGGCCACCCTAGGGAGACGAAAAAAAAAAAAAATAAGAGGCCGTTTTAGACATGTGGCCGTGGTAGACAGGTTTTAACATGGCTTTTCTCGGGGGGGGGGGGGGGTCATCCAGTGGCCGCATACTGTGGGTTGACGCTAAAAACAGATGGCGGCTAAGGCAGGTTTGACCAGGGAGGTTATACCTGGAGTTCCAACTGGCCGTAATTATTCAAACAGTTTTCAGATTTCTATTGATGTACAAAAGAATTCCACAGGTGCACTTGTGCCTTTAATGATCGATGTTCGACGCCGCCGTCTTGCTGAGCAATCTGGAGATTCATTTTGAACGCTATCATAATGTTGGACATATTTTGCTTATCTATTTATAAAATGAAATGAAATTTCACTTAATGATAAAGCATGTAAAAAATAAGTCAATCCCGTCCAGAAATTTGTGCAAAAGTGTAAATCAGAGCTATACATGTGAAAATATTTTTAAAAAGTACCATCCTGGAAAGCTGGTTTTATCACTTTTACGCTTAATTTCCACAAATGAAACTACACTGTAATGTGGAATAATCTTCAAGTATAATTCTTTATTGATATATATATATATATATATATATATATATATATATATTATATCAGATAAGTGCCCGGGTATGCCCAGTCGAGTGATTTTCGTCTTTATTTCAGCATTTTTTGCTTAATTTCTATTCGCGCATCCTCGTGTCTGTACCACCTACCTTTTATAAGAAGGGATAGCGAAAAGTAATTGCCATCACAAAGATCTTCCTTTGAAAGTGGTTGGTGATTATGCAATGAGACACGAGTCAATAAGGGAGTTCACGGTTGTGATTTGCACATGTGCAGAACAAAGGTGAAATGAGAATGTCTGTGTAATTGCCACTGACTTTAAAATGTAAAGAAGTCTCGAGCAACTATGAGAATCTGAATTATGTCAGTACAATGTATGTGTTTCAGACTAAATTGGAATGTTATACAGGTGTAAGTCATTCATCAACACTGTTTAGCATAATCTCTCCATGCACTTTCTCAACATTGATTTGATACAAGATGACATGCTTCAAGAAGGAATTCTTGATCACAACACATGTCCATGTTATTTCAAAGTCTGTGGTGTAGGGGTCAAATGAGACATGCACTAACCATGAACTCCCTTATTGTCTTCCTATCTGCGCGGCAGATCCTGTTTGGCACATGCTTCAAATATTTTTGAGCGGCGGCTTCGAACATCTAGCAAAGGAAATACGACGGTTGTGACTCCATTCTCTTGTACCTCCTTGGTTTGACTGTATATGCAGCCACCTGATGACATTGTATATCGCTCTTTGCATTCTTATAATTTATTGTCGTTCCCCATGTGTATTTTTTTTTTCGCAGAGAAATTATCACACTCGCAGTTACACTTAACGCCGGAGGATATACAAAGTATATTAGGTGTTACTAAAAAAGTTTTCCACTTCTAGAGCCTTAATAGTTCAAAAACTATGTAGATAACACTGACATAAGATAGGAGCAATAGCCGAATAGTGTACAATTCTGTTGGAGGTAATCTAAAAATGAAAGCATAAATCAGTTTCATCAAATCCAAGATTTATTTTTAAGTTAGGGTTCAGATTTTGCTCTATTTTCAACCCTCTGTATACAAAACTTTCACTTTGTACAGAGATCAATTGGTGTCTATGGGAGTGTGAGGTTAACATCCAGACAATGGTCCTGAACCATGGCCAGGGTTTGAATGTTCTATTTAATACAGTCATGTTCATAAGAAATTTTACTATCACAGCTAGTCTTTATTCATCCTGAAATGTGACTGTTAATGTATGCAAGCACAATACGTCATGAAAACATGTGCTTACTTTTTCATGTCCAGGCATTTTACCCTTTACCATGAATTCAGACTAGCAGTGCCCGAGGTCACGAATTAGTTATAAAGCACTCATGTGCCTTAGAGCAAGAGACCAGATGCCTAGTCAGCAGAGCTCTGAAAAGGTGGTATTCGTGGCATTCATGTATATTGTTCAGAGTCATTGTAAGCACACACTCACATACACATAATGGGTTCCTGTGTAAAGTTTCATTTTGTACAGAGGGTTAAATTTTGACCAAAATCTGGAACTTAGCTTTAAAATTAATCGTGGATTTAATGAAACTGATTCATGCTTTCATACTAAAATCACCGCCAACTAAATTGTACACTATTCAGCTATTACTCATGAATATCAATGACAGTGTTATCTGATATATAGTTTTCGAACTCTTATAACCATAAGGATCAAAAGTGTGATTGTTTTTGTTTTGTTTTTTGTAACACCCAAAATTCACATTATCAGAATTTAGAACTGCCTCCGCAACGCCATGCTATGAAAAACAGACATTTTCGAGTTTATACTCACGCAAAATGTACAACAGCTTTAGATGACTGTGGCAAAGTTAGTGCTCTGTATTCCTGCGGGTTCATCTCTCATACTGAATCCCTTATACGATCCGTGGCCAACACCCCATGACTAAGGATTCATAGAAGCGTATACGCTACGGCACACTGGCTCACCGGTCAGTCATATTGCCAGAGTGGCTTCTGCATTGTGGACTGAAAGTTCTGCACGAGCGACTCGAAAGGCCCCCAAACATTGCGCAATAGCTCGGTGAAAGGGGATTTCCCATTCATTCTACCATTGTTATCCATGAATCGATTTCCACGCAACGATTTCCACGATTTCCATATTTCGTGCATGGAATGTATACAAAAAAAGAAATCAAAAGAAAAGAAAAGAATTGTCCATGGTACCACAGAGATAGAAGAGGTTCGTAGATAACGGTCCACACCCAAGGTAACCGGTGATCAAAGTTAAATGCCGCAGCGCTTATGTCATCGAGAGAGACAGGGAAAAAAGGTAATATAGGGCCTACTTGCATGGTAGAAGTTTTTTCAAATAATTGGACACACACACACACACAAAGGAAATTATGGCATTTCAAAGTCATACATTTCTTTAAAACTTACAAATCGTTTGCAAAAATAGGCGATAGATTTCATCAACTCACATCTCTCCTAGCAACTGGTTTGATAAACACTTATAATAACGTTTTCGTTCTGTAATTCAGTCGCTATATACACGTGTACAATGAGAAATTTGAACCACAGCAAAATTTTCATTTCAGGCGCAGAATGTCGGTTCTCCTGAATATTAAATTTCACAAAGGAAAATTGGCGAAGATTCGTGTGCCTGTCAACTAGAGACTTTTCAGGGTTGACATCTGGGCCCCGTTTCATAAAACTTGTTATCAGTGGCAACTGCCACATTTCTATGACAAATTTGCTCTCAGCCAATCAGATGCAAGGATTTCTCCAGCTTGTCATATCTATGACAACTTGTCACTGATGACAAGTTTTATGAAATGGGCCCCTGCACTTCATCTTATTTGCATGATTAGGATTATTATTATGGTGGTACCCCGCTCCACCCTCACTCAGGTGGTCAACCTACACAATGATATGCTTGTTCCAAATTCTTAGAAATATCCCCTTAGAGAATGGAAATGGGTTTCAGTTTGAGTTCGAGTTTATTCATTTCACCACGGTAAAAAGCTTGCTATCAGCTAAAAGCTGTTTTTCAGCAAGGCCGTGAAATGATAACATAACATAGAAATTATAGAATGAAGAGAATGCAAATAAAAACATAAAATAACCATCGCAAACAAAAGCCAAAAAAAAGTTGAATATTCACGAAGTATACAATGTGTAACGTGAAAAGTGTAACATGAAAAGTATATACAATTAACAAAAGAAATCAAAATGAGAACTGAGGAAAAGAATTATACAGAAATATACAAAGGTTTGAAAAATGGACAATCATCACAGTGCAAACAGATTAAGACGTTTAGAATTTTGAGTGGGTCAGAATTTTGACCACCTAATCACAGGCTTATGGAAGGAAAGCTTGCAAATTACCCCCTAAATGAAGGAAGAATGCAGAGGTGAAGGGTATCCACAATTTTAGCAATGGTATGGACAGGAATATCTGTAGGGACTCTCTCTTGAAGGATATACCAGAGAAGATCTACTTCCCGGCGAAAAAGAAGGCCAACCCGGCATACTTGCAACAAAACATGCACAGTAAGCACATTCGGGAGAATCGGGACAATCATCAAGGGGCTGCACTGCCCCATATTACGGTATTTTTTGTGGGCCAAGTTAACCTAATCCTATATTCCCCTTCCCTATTTCAGGACCGTGCAGAGGGGAAAGATCTGAAAACTACCCCTTATCAAGACTATTTCGGAGAACAACTCCCAGAAGATCCCCTATGTCAACGATTTCCGGGATATTTCCCCGAATCGAGCCCCGAAAAATATTCCTCTTTTCCTGAAGAATCGGGAACGCGCATGCGGTACATCATTATGACCACCTGAGTTTTTGTTTTTGTTTTTGTTTTGTTTTTGTTTTGCTTTTTTTGTTTTGTTTTTGTTTTTGTTTTTTTTTTGTTTTTTTTTTTGGGGGGGGGGGGTAGGCCTCCAACACTACAGTTTCGTGAAGACATGTACAAACTTAAAATTCTGAAACTCCCTCATTTGATGTGCAATTGTGATTAGGCCTAAACCTCTCCCATTTTATTTTCTCGGGGGGGGGGGGGGAAATAATACTCTTTTATCAGATTGTTGGGGGGGGGGGTTCCTAGCCTAAAGGCCTAGGGGGATTTTCATCAAGTTAAGAATCAGGAAATTGGCATCAGGAAATTTGCATCACGCATCCCCCACGGTCGAAGTCATACTATATACACAACTGTATAGGGCCTACATATTACAGGGGCCGCGGGAGAGCTGAGGGACCGGGAGGGGTCAAGGTCAATGGTTCCCTCCCCACCCCCACCCCTCCTCGCCTTTCCCGCTCTTGCGGGACAACTCACCACAGTCTAAGGACGGAACCGTTTCATTGGGTGTTAATTCATTTTTTTTTAAGAGCAAAGGGGTGGGGGCCTTGTGAAATACTGTGCAGTGCGGATAGGGTCCTACTTCACGTTTAATCACATTTTAGTAATCACAACCTCGATGCATTGTATAACATACCGTAATTGATATGTATTTTGAAGCAACATTCATTCTTCACAGTGAAAAGGGATCATGATAACGTTTGTTCCATGCAAGTCTGAAAGCCATAGGCTCCAGGCCGCAGGCACGCGTGGTCGCATGTAGCAAAGAAAAAAATGATAATGATAATAAATAAAGATAAAAATAAAAAAAGGCTGATATCATGGCCTTTAGCAAAAAAACAAACAAAAACAAACAAAAGCAAAAAAACAACAACAACAACACATAATAATTATTCATGAAAGCACCGCTGAATGCTAGGAATCCGATATTATAAAGACATAACCAAACATACTCGTCTTAATAAAATTGTCAAGAAAATCTTGCGAATTTCAGTTTCTTTTTTTTACTTACCCTGCAGTCTACAACCAGTTCAGCATTTTCACTCAATACAGGTCATGCTGCTATGCACTTTTGGTTTCGTGCTGTGACAAGATGGCGTCGTGCCGTCGACGTGTTAACTCATCATGACAATGAGTAATCAGCCATCGCACATCACATTGATAGGTGGATACGCGGTTTACGAGTAGTTGCTGGGCGCGCGCGGGCACCGAAGCAGCGCGCGTACGATCGCGATAGGTGGCTTAGCGCGCGTAAAATACGCAACGTACTACAGTACTAGCATTTGAAAAGTATTGCTCTGTATGTGTATGTGTGTGTGTTGTGTTGTGTGTTTAACTAGTTTTTCACAGCTCATAAACCAGAGGGATCCATGGGTGATTCCATTTTATTAATTTGTATGTAGAGTAGAAAGTAATATTTTCAGTTGGATAGCACGTAGAAAGGGGAGAAATCGATTACAATGTACAGTATTGAGTTTTAAAATGAACACTACCAAAATGTCACATACTGAAACACTTTCATATCCTATTCATATTCAGGCATTTTAACTTTTGACTCCTTGTTGTTTTCTCTCATTTCTTTGTGCTGTTGCAGTGTTTTGGAACACTATTGGCATAAATCCAAATTGTGCACTGGTCACATAACAGTGCATGCATCGCACGCTCAGTCGACAGTGGAGGTGGTTAGCCTTTGGACAAGGCCTCGCGCGCTGCTTGCCTCTCAGCAGTGTCTCTTAACCTCTCAGCAGTGTCTGAAGTGTCTGAAAATAGACTAACGCAGTGTACATTTACTTATTTGCCCCAACCGTATAACAGCAGACACATAGCGCGTATAAAAATAATTGCAAAAAGTTATTTTTTATTTATTATATGTAAAGTAATTATATTATAAAGATAAAGGTGTCAATATTCATATTTGAATGAAACGCCTCAAATACAAAAACAACAACATACAGCAGTGATCGCTGAAGGGCTCCCACGGGTAAATAATTCCCCATAGAGACGTGTGTTGATTAATTCAAATTTCAAAAAATTCTGTAAAATAGCTGGGAGAAATGAGATGTTTCATCTTCACTAACCTGAATAAGTGAGATATACCCTTTCATCCATCAAATTTCCACTACCAGGGTGGGTTCTTCTGCTCTAATTCTGTCCAAGGGTCCGCAAAAACCAGACTACGAGTTCTTGTCACTCAAAAAATCTCCTATTTTCCGAACACGTACCCAATGAAATACAATGTATAGTCCCCTCAATTTCCATCAGAGAAGCATTCATCTTCCAACCAAAATGAAGTTTGTAAAGGAATTCATAATCAATGTCTACAGCTATTCAGTTTTTTGCCAAACTACATCATTGATTTTTAATTGATCTTTTCTGCATTTATTTTGGTATCTTAGGTACGAATTTGTGAAGGGGTCTGGGACAGTCCATTTTATTTACAGGTGCGAGCCCTGAACTGGGCCCCTCCGACCGTGTTCGCTGCTGTATCGCAATTAGTCTCGATTCAGACACACAGTGGATATAAGCCCAGAACGCATTGGCTAAAGGCTAAGGTAGACTGTGCCCTGCATTCTTGCACCTACAAGATACATCAAACGCTCTTTGGTTATTGTATATTGTACAGTGTATTTTGTTTGTTGAAGAGAAAAGAGCGTTGGTACGTGTCCATACATAGGCCCTAACCAAGCTCTATGTGTCTCTATCAACATCCATGAGCAACGAGAAGTTATAGTTATGCGAAGACAGTATAGTACCGGTACGTAAGTACGGCCTACATTTTGGAAAGTCTCTGACAAATTATGATAGCGGAATCATATGTACAGTGCATTCGTACTCACCGATGCTCTGACTGGTTACATACAGACATCATGTTTGGATCCTGTTATGCGGTTGTTGCAGTACCAATGTACAGGAATGTACAGTACTTTGCACGGCTCGATCTCACGCAACGGGAGGTTCGTCTGCACAAATCTAAACATGACTTGTAAAGGAACGATCACCTCAAAGCTCGGGGAAGCAGCCAGTGAGACAATATACAAACTCTCTGTGGCTAAGTACTGCACTTCATAATTATGCTGTGTTTCCCTCTTATCCTATGAGCTGTCTGCACAAGTCTCGGACAACTTCAGGCTTGGGTCTCAATACTTCAAACCACCGAGAGTTGGCACTGCATAAAGCGGAAGTTTAGTGGTTCCCATTTGGGTATGCGGTACATGATTGCAATATGCAGCCCGCGATCATGGACTCTGGACCATGGAATGGTTGAATTCTCATGAGGAAACAAACACACTCTTTAAAAAAAACACCCAAAACATCCCCCCCCCCCCAAAAAAAAAGAAGTACATATTATGTCAACTTTTCAAGTATATCGGATTTTATTTCCCGACACGGGTGACTTGCCACGATGATTCATCGCTCGAGAATACATGTCATATTGTGTATAATAATACGTATATACCAAAACATAAAACTACAACTTGCCATTTGCATGTCACCATGATGGACTTAGCGCTCAATGACGGTGTGCTGGCTTCTCGCATTTGTTGTTGTTTTTTTTTTTAATCTGATACAGCGCTGTATCTCTTGGTCTGCCTATAGTGAATAGATGCTCGATTCCTGAGCGAAGTAATACAGTTTCCGTACAACTTGTACATTGTATATACTATTATGTATCTCATAATCGGCCAGCACGAGCGCACTCCTGAGTCCTATATTTTGAGGGCTTGTACAGTGGTATTAACTGATGAGTGAGTATATCCTAGCTACCAAGGAGGTACGATCGAGGTGCCTCCATTCATTGGGACTACGACAGTGCACTTAATATGGCGCCCCTGTGTTCAACTCCCTCGTATTGTCAATTCCTATTTGGGGTAAAAATGTGAACACGTGTATCTATCAGACAAAGCGTCAAATAACAGCCCTACGTATCATGTAAACTGAAACGGAAATTAATGTTTGGGGCAGCACAGTGTCATACAGTTGGCCAACGAATAACAGCACACGGTGGCATCCCATTCCCCCCCCCCCCCCCCCAGTTGGGGGGGGGGGGGGGGGTGGGATGGGGAGAGGTTGGTGCAGCGAGTATAACCCGAAGAGATTTTTCTCCACACAAACTGTAGCCAAGTGCGGATGCATAGGGTCGATGATATACACACAATTTTCATTTACTATCATAATTATGGGAATTGTTACAATAAAAGTAATGGTATTTTGAATTCTCACTGCTCGCAAGTTTATAGCCATTCGTGGCTATCGTAAAACAGAGTTCGCCGAAATGATAACATGTGATATACGTAGTCGTCCTTTTAAGTTCACTCCTCTCGTTAATGATACGTCCAATCTACTTGTGTAAATAAATTAAGCAAACACAAACACACACATAATATTATATAGGCGTCTTATGCTTTTCCAGTGGTTGAATGGTTTATGCTTTTAGGGTCTACATTTATTTCTGATTTCACGTACATGTATAAACAAAATGGATACATTAAAGGGATCGTATAGTTTTGGTTGAGACTTAATTTCAGGTTTCTAACATTTTTTGGGGGGTGAGATAATGAGAAAGCTCTTATGAAATATGAAAGACCATGTAATTCCATGAGGAATTCAACGTTTATTTGATGAAAATTGATTTTGAAATGGCTGAGATATCCAAAATAGAGCGATTCTAATAAAGTGTGGGACCAACGTTTTATTACGATCGCTTTGTTTTACTTTGTTATAGAATGTTTCAGTCACTCCACACCCGATTTTCATCTAACAAACTTTGGATTCCTCTTAAAATGGTGCTATGTACTATTTCGTAAGTGTTTTCTCGGTATCTCGCAAAAAGTTAAAAACCCAATTCTCATATCCACCAATACTGTACCATCCCTTTAAAGTTTTGATTAGATCACTTGTAATAATCAACACAGTAATGTCATTGTAAGCAAACCAATTACAAGCAGAGATTAGGCTACCAGTTTTAAAGTATACTAAGCAGATACAACCTATGAACAGATACAACCTTAAAATATTATATAACATCAAAATAATGTATAATTATGTGACATGATATTTTCTTTTGGGGGAACGAAAACAAATTTTATAGTATCTATAAATTCAGTTAATCAAATCTTACTAATTTTAGTGGGAGAAACCTGGGAGTGCATGGGAGTATAGAATATAGACCGATTCTGTGACGCACTATGTGTATTTTTGGCATGGGCAGCGCCATTAACGAGGTGTCTTAGCCGACCCCCCCCCCCCCTTCCCTCTCCCCCACCCCCTTCCGCGCGCGGAATGAAAAACTGATGCATGGTCGTTTTAGCCAATAGGCGTCTCGTACTGAGTGCACGAACGCTTGCTTAGTGCTCGAACCTTTGTTACAAGTGCGTGATAAACATGTTGCCTGAATAATAAAACAAAAGGACATTTTCCCTGAATTTGGCGCTGATCTGTTTATCCACAGACGGTATAGGGATTGGATCATGCGGGCTTCGTCATGCCATCAGTAATTCAGTATCGATCATTGGTTTAGATGTTTATAATCCTTTCTACCAGAGGTCATGCAACCTATATGAGAAACATATCCCACCCGTCCAGTCTCTCAATAATCTCGTTAAGTCTGTCGCTATCAAGTACACATGTCGCGATACCATCAGCAGAGCAAGACATCACTTTAAGGCGCCATGAGAAATGTCACACAAAGGCAACTCAATCGACCACGTGACATTCTTGCATACATGCCTCTTGCTCTCAGACTGGATTCACGCGAGACATAAATGTCTTCATGTCAAAAACAAAAGAGAGAATTAAAAAGCCTATTTTAAGTCGCAAAGATTTGTTCGAGGAGAAACTGAAGTTATCATCGCACCATTGAGTACTTTGTCAGGTACGTGCTGGTTTGGGTTTGCACAGCGCCATAGCTGCGGCGTGTTTTCTTCTCAGCATGCTATTGTCACATTAAACCTTCCTGTCGCTTCGTGGAATGCCAATGTTGGCAACATATCTATTTTGCTATAATGTTTCATTATAGGAAAACAATAACATCAACGACTACAAAATTGATCATGTGGCATCAAAACCTCAGTGTAGCCACTGAGTTTGGAGTTCCACAAGGATCGGTGGGTGGCCCACTCCTCGTCGATCGCTCTATCTTCAGCCCATTAGTCATATTATCATTCGGAAGCTCAATGTTCATTATCACTGCTATGCTGATGACATTCAATAATTGTTTGTTTCCTTCCCGACATCTGAAACTATGACAGCAACAGTATTAAAACTAGAGATTGTAATTTGTCATCACTGACAAATTAAGGTGATCCGATTTTTTTTATCAATGATTCGAGTCCTGATACTGCAAAGTCTCAGCTACAACATATCAAAATCTGAGAGAAATTCACCGAAGCATAAGTAAGATAGTGCTCGATAAAGAGAGTCATGTCAATTTTCACATCTAAAAAATTCCCTCCCATAGAGATAACACGTCATAGCGAACATAGAAAAAGAAGTACATATGACCTTTGACCCCACTTTGCACAGACAAGATGGCATCTGAGCAAAAAGTGGTTATTTTATGAAATGATCCCTGTAACATGGATTTTACGTGTGCAAAATATGGGAAAGATAGGTCATGTATTCACCAAGATACAGGATGAAACATTTATGACCTTTGACCCTAATTTACATACCCAAGATGGCGTCTGATCAAGTAGTTGTTATTTTATGAAATAATGTTCGTGACATGAACTAAACATGTGCAAAATATGGTGGTGATAGGGTATGTTTTTCTTGAGTTATTGCACATAAAGTTGCAAAAAGAAAGGAATATCTCAATACATCGAAGATAAACTTTAATTTCAACCAAGTTTTTTCACGTGATCCCGACAACGTATGAAAAAACAAAGGGCACACTAACGATAGCCCTACGTCTCAGCTACAACATATTAAAACCTTAGAGAAATTCACTAAAGCATAAGTGAGCTAGTGCTCGATAAAGATAGTCATGTCAATTTTCATTTCCATAAAAATTGCACTCCCATAGAGATTACACGTAAACTGGTCAAATTTGACAAGGTTACCTTCAATCCATTTTTTCGAGGTGATGTCGTCATCTAATGAAAATTGTGTATTTAATTTATGAAAGAGCATTTCATAAGCTACAACATATTGAAATTTGGGTGAAAATTGGCAAAGGATAAGTGAGATACGCTCGAGTAAACTTGAAATTTGATGACGTCATTTTGAAAATTTACTTTTTTTACTTTATTAAGAAATTTGATATCTTTTAATCATTTTTTCAGCATCGCCAACCCATGAAATGACATATACAACTCATCAGCTTTCAGAATATGTAAAGGAAATGGGGGGTCACCGTCCATCCTGACGAGTAAAATCGGATTTAAGATTTGCGGTTTTTTGGCATAGTTGCACTGTCTATCGCCATTGACGCGCGCGCGGAATTTCAACTTTGACGGGCCCGTATGACGTCATATTGAGTCGGATTGACTTGAAACTTGGTAGAAATATTCCTTCACATTTCAGACATCTGATCACAGTGAAAAAAATGGGAAATTTCGATTGCATATGAGCTGTGCGTGCGTATATGCGCGCGCGCGTACGCGTCCGTCCGATTTTTTCATTTTTTCAAAAAATGCTCTAAATGGTCTGAAACGTGTGCAAAAAAATTTTGGGCTTGATTGGAGCATACAAATATTTCAACGCGCGCGTACGCGCACGTTTTAAGAGAAAATATAAATTTTGACAATATGAATAGAATTCGCTTGACTTGAAATATATGTGACGTAAATTTCATTGAAAAATTCTATTTCATTAATGAGATATGATTGAGAATGTGTTTTCATATAATGACGTCATAGTGACGTCACGGTCAACTGATCACAATGATTTTACTTGATCTGTCGTCTTTGGGACACGATACATACATGGTATAAGTTTGAACTTGATAGGCATAGCACTTTCTGAGCTAACCTCTGCACAACTTTTGAGGAGAAATAAAGAAAGAAACAAAGAAAGAAGAACTAGAGATTGTAATTTGTCATCACTGACAAATTAAGGTGATCCGATTTTTTTTTTAATCAATGATTCGAGTCCTGATCGTAATAGGCATGACAATACAAGTTTCATCTGTGTTTAGAGACATTGGCCGTGTGAGGTTTGGATTCTCATTTAGAAAAGGGAGTCATATCTGCCATCTTTGGTACCAATTCTGTATACACTGAATAACGAAGATACAGCAACGAATACATATGACCTTTGACCCACCTTTACACTCCCAAGATGGCATCTGAGGAAAAAGTGGTTATTTTGTGAAATGATTCTTGCGACATCGTCTATATTCGTGTGCAAAATATGGCAAAGATAGGACAGGTATTCACCAAGATGCAAAATGCAAAGTCTTAGGTACAACATAAAATCTGGGAGAAATTCACCGAAGGGTAAGTGAGAGCTAGTGCTCGATAAAGAAAAGCATGTCGATTTTCACATTAAAAAAAAATCCCTCCCATAGAGATAACACGTCATAACGAAAATACAGAAAGAAGTACATATGACCTTTGACCTCACTTTGCACACCCAAGATGGCGTCTGAGCAAAAAGTGGTTATTTTGTGAAATGATCCTTGTTACATGGTCTTTGTGTGTGCAAAATATGGGAAAGATAGGACATGTATTCACCAAGATACAGGATGAAACATTTATGACCTTTGACCCTAATTTACATACCCAAGATGGTGTCTGATCAAGTAGTTGTTATTTTATGAAATAATGTACGTGACATGAACTAAACATGTGCAAAATATGGGATTGATAGCCATTGTTGTTGTTCATCTATTGCACAGAAAGTAGTAGAAAGAAAGAAAAATAAAGAAAAAAATATGTTATTTTATAGAAATTTGAAGGAGAAGCATAAAAAAATCAGAAAAAGATAAAGTTATAAAGGGAGATTAAGACTAACTAAAGAAAAAGAAGAAAAAAAGTGTTTAAAAAAATGAAAAAAAAAATATTGGCAGGGGTGAGCCTCGAACCAGGGACCTTAGGATTACGAGTCGGATGCGCTATGCAATGACCTATTTCATGCTCCATAGGCCCTGTGTATTAAGCAAAATGACGCTGCATCGAAGCCACGTGCCATTTTCAACCAAGTTTTTCGACGTGATGCCGACGTCGTATGAAAAAATGAAGGGCACACTTACGATAGTCTCAGCTACAACATACTAAAATCTGGGAAAAATTCACCGAAGCAAAAGTGAGCTAGTGCTCGAAAAAGAGAGTCATGTCAATTTTCACTGCCAGAAAAACTGCTCTCCCATAGAGATAACACGTAAACTGGTCAAATTCTACAAGGATACATTCAATCCATTTTTACGAGGCGATGACGTCATCCAATCAAAATGTTGTTTTTACATTAATGAAAGAACATTTCATAAGCTACAACATACTGAAATATGGGAGAAAATTGGCAAAGGATAAGTGAGATACGCTCGAGTAAACTTGTAATTTGATGACGTCATTTTGAAAATTTACTTTTTTTACTTTATTAAGAAATTTGATATCTTTTAATCATTTTGTCAGCATTGCCTACCCATGAAATGACATGTACAACTCATCAGCTTTCAAAATATGTAAAGAAAATGGGGGGTCACCGTCCATCCTGACGAGTAAAATCGGATTTAAAATTGGCAGTTTTTTGGCATAGTTGCACTGTATATCGCCATTGACGCGCGCGCGGAATTTCAACTTTGACGGCCCCGTATGACGTCATATTGAGTCGGATTGACTTGAAATGTGGTATAAATATTCCTTGACATTTCAGACATGCGATCAAAGCGAAAAAACTGGAAATTTCAATTGCATATGAGCTGTGCGTGCGTATATGCGCGCGCGCGTACGCGTCCGTCCGATTTTTTCAATTTTTCAAAAAATGCTCCAAATGGTCTGAAACGTGTGCAAAAAAATTTTGAGCTTGAGAATGTGTTTTCATATAATGACGTCATAGTGACGTCACGGTCGACTGATCACAATGATACATTAGATTTGCCGTCTTTGGGACATGATGCATACATGATATAATTTTGAAATTGACAGGCAGCGGACTTTCTGAGCTAACCTCTGCACAACTTTTGAGGAGAAATAAAGAAGAAGAAGAAGAAGAAGAAGAACAAAGAATCCGTACAGATACAGAAGGTGATCCGAGAGGATACTCGGATCACCTAATAAAGAATCAGTACAGATACAGAAGGTGATCCGAGAGGATACTCGGATCACCTAACAACTCGTAACCTGTGTTGATGAAATCAAAGGTTGGATGAGTAAAAATCGACTAAAGCTGAACGACAATAAAACAGAGTTATTGGTACTTGGGTCAAGATAAATGCTGACAAAGGCTAACATGAGGAAGTGTCATTTGAGAATTAGTAAGAGTGTTATTAACTCTTTTGAAAAGGCACGCAATCTTGGTGTTGTTTTTGATAGTGCCATGTCTTTCAAATATCATGTTGTGTACGTATCACAATCTGCAAGATTCCAGTTACGTAATCTTGGTTTCATCCGGAAATATCTCACTAAAACAGCAGCCGAACAGCTTATGGCACATGCCCTTATTTCTTTTCGTATATAGATTATTGTAATTCTTTCTTTTTTTGGTATGTCACAACAACAAATCAACACTCTACAACGTCTTCAAAACTCTGCTGCAAGATTACTGACCTATATAGTAGGAAAACTATTCACATTACACTAGTGTTACGTTCTCTCTATTGGCTTCCTGTTGAAAAGTGAATTACATTTGTATTTTCGAAATTGCTCTTTTTGTTTATCATTGTGGTTCACTCAACTGCACCAGAGTATCTCCAGAATTCTTTATATTGTTATAACCCTCCTCGCGGACTTCGATCATCTAGTTCTTTTACATTTCAGATATAGTACCTAAAGTTAAGCATTCTTGGGAAACTCGTTCTTTCTCCCACATTGGACCAGAGTTTGGAAAGATATCCCTGTTACTATTCGCCAGTCATCCTCAGTGGAATCATTTAAAACATCTCTAAAAACACATCTGTTTAATACGCTCTAGGGAAAAAAGTGAAGATGTCATATATTTCCGTTTCTTCTTCTTCTTTCTGTCTGTCTGTCTTTCTTTCTTTTCCTAACCTTAGAGACTAAAAGCGCCATGATCATCTTTTTGATGGATTGTTGCGCTACAGAAGCACCACACTATTATCATTGTTATTATTTTTATACAGATCAAATCGCGTGAGCTGTGTGTCACTTCGTATGGTTTATGTGTGTGTACGAGAGTGTATATTCAACGTCGTCACTGTGGCGTGTAAGAGAAAATGGTGTGATGGTCTGAAGAATAATTATACTTGATTTGATTATTTCCATCAATATAATGATAACAGGGTACAAGATCTCTTAATTTCGTTGGGTTTTATTTCCTCAAAGATTTTGTCTTTGTCTTTGTTGTTGTATCACAGAATATAATCTGCCCCTAACCGATGATAACATTAGAGTATATTGACAGAAATGATATTGGGCCCCAAGCATTTATGTATTATTATTCTTTGGAAAGATCAAACTCAGAATTATACCCTCTATATAGGTTAGGAAAATTGAACTACACAACTCTTTTCCGATTTTTTTTTTCAAACTGCACTGGTGCGTTCCTCTATTTCTGCATTCACTGAATCCACATCGAATTAGCCATAGAGATAGAGCCTCTACCAGAAATGTTATGGGTCATGTTTACCTCTGGGAACAGTGATTTAAAAAATGTTCAAGATATCACATTTGATGCATATGTGTAGGTCTGTTGTATCACAAAACATCCTACCATATGACATTTTCGTATCATAAAACCTAAAATAGGAGATATCAGTATTTTTCTTATTAAACCCTAACTGTAGACGGTTTAGTCTGGAAACATCTTTATTATAAGTATTGTTCACATTTTGTGTATTTAACAATACTTAACATTGATTATATGGATTCAAATTTTTACAGTGGTTGTTTCTACCGCGCGCAGAATCACATTTTAGAACTATTTTAAAGCACTAATGCTGCGGTTTTTGTTTCATCTGCAAATGGTAAATTGTGCCTTTAAAGTCACTCTTCCACAACAGCAAGCTTAGTTTACTTACGTGAAACGTGTATAAGATGCTTGTAAAGACCATCATAGTAAAGTACATTGTTATGTATTTCTCTGCCTGCTCAATCATTTCTCTATATCCTTTCTTTTCACATCTATTCTGCAGTTGTTCGAAATGCCATGGACAAGCTCCACGCCCGATGTTTCGCTGACTCCGGACTTCCCAGCAGTTCATAGCAATGGGACTTTCAACTCCGAAGGAGCGTCCCTGTCGACGAAAATAGCTGCGCTCTCTCTCCTCCCGATCGTCATCATTTGCGGTCTGCTCGGAAACTGTCTTGTATGTCGCGCCGTCTTCCGTTACCAGAAGCTGCGATGTGTGGCGAACAGCTTCATCGTGTCACTGGCTGTGTCAGACATGGCCGTGTGTGGCATAATTATGCCTTTCGCTGCTTACCAAGAGTTGGCGAATGGCAAACACTGGCGTCTTGGTCCTTTCCTCTGTAACCTATGGGTTGCCCTGGATGTCTTGTTGTGCACGGCGTCAACATGGAACATGTGCGCCATCGCCCTAGACCGATGTATGGCCATCACCAATCCTGTCTGGTATGTCAATAGACGAACGCCTCTCATGGCAACCATCGCAATCTGTGGAACCTGGGGACTTTCATTGGTCCTTAGCGTCATGGTTCTCTTCCTAATGGGGGAAAATTTCGGCGGAAGCAAGGATTACGCTTGCCAAGTCTCGCCACGCCCTGTCATTGCAGTCGTGTCAGCTTCTGTGACTTTCTATATTCCCTGCTTGATTGTGGTGGCGCTGTACCTGAAAATATTTATCGCTGCCAGACGACACTTGCGCGGGAAATCTATCAGAGCTGCGCTCTCTTCCCTGCATTCCAACGTGCACAAAAGACGGAGCTCAGCAAACAATCCCAACAAGTCGAGTGGTTCGGACACAAACGGAAAAATGCAAGCCGACAGGTTGGCCCAATTTCCTGAAGATGCAAACGATAAAAACGTCGCAGGTCCTGACATTGCCCTTGAACTGCAAGCGTCAAGCCCCGAAGGTACACCAGCAACACCTAACAATGGCTGCCAAGGACCAAGAAGCACTTTCGGTTCACCCTGTTTGTCAGCAAACGTCTCAATACAGACCCCTTTTAACTTGAACGTTCCCGATCTCGATCCCAGAGATCGATCATCTGTCGCTGACACGTCAGAACGAAACGATGTCGCCTCGTCCGACGCGACGAAAATTGCTTTGTCGCCAAGGTCCTCCAACAGAAGTGGACAGAGCGGCAGGGCGAGGTTTAAACGTATCTCTTTTTCGAGAGAGCGACGGACGGCTGCCGTGTTGGCCGTCGTCATTGGAGTCTTCATCTGCTGCTGGTTACCCTTCTTTATTGTTTACATCATCGTGGGCGTCTGCCCGTATTGCCACGTCACAGATGTGACATTTCAAGTGCTAACATGGTTAGGATGGTGCAACTCGATTCTAAATCCACTCATCTACACCATCTTTAATATTGACTTTCGATGTGCCTTCCGGAAAATCTTATTGGAAGGACCGTGCTAGTTCGCGAAAACAAGAACAGGCCTACTGTACTCTAACTGTCTAAGCACAGAGACGCTCATAACGTACACAAGCCGTGGCAAATGGCAGATATCAAACATTATTGATGGATCAACGTCGTGATTGAAATGCTTCCGGTAGTTAACGTCAACCACGTGACATATCATAACAGAGTCTTTTGTTTATACGCCGCTGTCCTCAGACAATGATAATTAGGCACACTACACTTGTTAGAAGACGAGCGTCTGTGGTGATAGACCTATATGAGATACGACATGCGGGAGAGGCGTTTCATTAGCTGTAGAAAAAAAAAATACAGGTGAAAAGTCAATTATTGACTGTTGTGTGATCATGATTACACAATACATTTAGAATGAGAACTACTGGGTTGTCCTCGTCTCGAATTCCATTCCGAAATGATGTGCCTTATACACGATATCTAAATTCATTATGCTCCAGTAATATTATTGGGTTCGCCTTGTCTTTTTTTTTTCCTCTCCCTTTCATGAAGCACTTTATTATTGATTTTATTATCCTCAACCGATATCATATAGCACGCGAATTGGTCTCATAAAATGTTTGACTTTGCTTCACTTCGGCTTTTTTCGTCAAGAACTGTATATAATATTTCTTTTCACATAATTATCCAGAAAATTTGGAAGCAATACTTTGTTGTTGTTGTTGTTTCCTAGGAGCTGTTGGACTTTCGCCCTTCCAAAATTCGGCCACACGATCAGTGGCTTGCGAAAGAAAATTTGCACCCGCGACCACGACAATTTCCTTCTATTGTCGCTGGCTGCCGATAAATTCTCTAAACAGGTTGAATGGGCTCACATCCTATACTTTCAGATAATCAGTGGCGGATCCAGGAGGGGGGGCGCAACCGGCGCACGCCCCCCCCCCTTTATTTTCCGTTTAAAACAAAAGAAATAAAAAGAAAAAAAGAAATGAAACCCGGAAGTGGCACCAGAAATATTAGTCACGCCCCCCCCCCTTTACAAAATTCCTGGATCCGCCCCTGAGAATGGTGTACGTATCACTTAAAACTTTGGCGTATATATGTATTAATGTATGCAGGGCTCGACATTAGTTGTGACCCCGGTGTTCCCGCGCCCACCAAAGACAAAAAAAAAATTATAGCCACCAAACATGTCAAATGTTTTGATGACCTGATCGGGCACTTAAAATCCAAGATGAATTTGTATTTTTCCTATTTAGGGCCACAACGTTTCTTTTTTCGGCCCACTCGAGAAAAAAAAATAGTGTGGAGCCGTGGTGTATGTCTATACATAATTTGATACGTGTATCAATATTGTATAAAAGAGAAAAATAGAAGGAAATGGATAGCTCAACTCGATTTGCAGCCATACACCATTCGGACCAATAAATTTGTGACAAAGCACTCAAATTTAGACATTCACATCAGTATTGCTACTGTGCGTAGCACTCATAACTTCTACAATCTGTAATGATAAATGGTATATCTGAACAAATTACTTTTGACAGCTGTGCCATTTCCATCATGTTACTTGCTTACTTCAGAACTCAAAGTCAGTTTTAAGTCAAGATGTATGGTTGCGTGACGTTGCATAATATTAGTATTCTCACTTTATTCTAGCGGTTTCCTCGTTTAACCGTCTACTAGTATCTCCAAATGTCTAACTTCAAAACTTCTATACCTGTTAGATGGTTCAGAGCACCAACTCTCACTAGTCTACACGTACTACTGCTCTCTGAGCAACCTCCTGAACCAAGTTAATTTATTTGAGGTTTGTATGCCTGATAAGTTGTAAATACAAGCTGGTAACTTCGATATCTTGTGTGTGTGTGTGTTGTCATTTGCTCATTTGCCTCGACAATCTAAACCCATCAAGAAAGTGGAACCTTGGTGTACTTAAATGAACATGGTTGCATGAATATACCTGTATACTATCAATTCGTGATGTCTTTCGAGTGGTTCAAATAATTTCTTCCAGTAGACTGGCTTTTTGCAACCTGGAATTAAGATGGAACCTTTTCGAGCGTTGTTACTATCCGCCGATCCCTTTTTTTCCCTATTCATAAACATACTTGACTTCAATGTCCTCCTTGCAAACTGGTAAGGATGTGTTTGTCTATGATTATTGTCTCAACAGTAAAATTAAGTGGAATGTCTGCTATCAAAGCCAAAGCACGAGCTCTTCAGTGGTAGCCTTTTGACAACTTTCCTGTCATTGACAATTGTTTCTCATTGTCATTCACACCGCTCTCCCGACAAGGTGAAAATTCCAGTTTAGATACACTGTATACGATGTGTCGCAACATGGGCTTGATTTGCTGACTTTTCGTTACTTGAGAATGTTTATGCATTCAAAGTTATAATCTTATTCATGATAATGTCACATAAATTATAAAGACAAATTTGTACACAACAGATTTTATGTTGTCATGTTTTACTATTATTTGTGGTCTTTAGGGCCTACAACAATTAATGCCGTCACGAGATGGCGTTATTTCTTGACAATGACAAGAAGCTGTAAGAACGATCTTTGCTGATACCATAGATATAAATCCTACTGGATGTCTAGTGCCTATTTTGTGAGAGTTATACCAAGGACATTGCGGCTTTACAGGTAAAAGCGAAAGCCCAATCCATGTTCAATTATGAACTTTCATAGAGCAAAGTAAACACACACACACACACACACAAGAATGAAACGTAGGTTATCATCAATCCGCACGTACGAAAAAAAAATCCTGATGAATTCGAGCTTTCACTTGTTTTCACAGGATATTGCAAACAGACATAAAACAAACTCATATGCAAATTAGATTGTAGGTGCTGATGTCGATGCCTCCAATTCTCCCTTTGGTATGTATAAAGATATGCAGCGATTTCATGTTTGTTCTTTCTTGTCAATAGAGCAGCTGTTATAACTGTTCAGACGGTGATCTTTAGAGGACCCGTGGTCTCTTTCGTCACGAAATCGTCATACTATTAACGAAATTTGTCAACGAAATTTTCATTTCGTGACGAAATGACCGATTCCATGACAAAAAGAGATCATGCCAAAATTGGCGCCCCATACTTACCTACGAGCTTATCCTCAAAATTAGCTAATCCTCGAAGTTAAGGATCACTGTTTGAACGTAACTAAAGTCATGATTGCTTAATAGGGCACCAAGCCCCTAGCAACAGAATACTTGTCATACAATAATTCAAGAGAAAGATGATTCCTCTTTGTTTTGGGTCCATATAAAAAAGAATTATTGTATTTGATTGAAAGTGTGTTTGCATAGTAGGTCAGTGTGATGATATCGTCAACTTATCCACTTCACTTTCTGAGCAATGTTAGGCCTATTGGGAGAAAAATTATGAGTAAGCGTGGCATTCTGTGGCTACATTATGTTTTGATACGCATTGGACATTACTCTTCTTCTTCAAAGTCGACTTGAACATAGAGCGGAGATTCCTTGTAAGTTGAGTATGATGCTTATCCAGCTCTCAACTTTTATTTTCATCAATTCTGACAGTGTTCTTTGATGAGGATATCATGCTGAAATGTAATGTTCACTCACTTCGATGTTCTTTCCTATTGAAATCCAAAGGGCAAAGTGCGCTGCGTGAACATCCATTGTTTTTCAACCGTAGACAAGAGGAAATAAAAGAAATAAATGTTCTTTTCAGCATTAAATCATTGTCCATTTAAAGTTTCCGATTTGTCGTATTCTCCCTGTATGAGTACGGACGTTTACGTTGATGTAAACCGTGATAATGTCTGTACATGTTCAAAATAGAACTGTTTATATATATATATATATATATATATATATATATATATATGTGTGTGTGTGTGTGTGTGTGTGTGTGTGTGTTAATAATTGTACGCATCACAATCATTCGTGTGTAAGTGTTATATGTCTGTATGTTGGGTATACCGTATGTGCAAGGTGTGTGATTACGCTATCGAAGCGTTCGAAACATACCAAATACAAGAATGCAGGGCTGTTCACCCATGTCACAATAATCATACTGAAGTTGAAGTTTATTGACTCAACGACCCTCATGGTGTATGGGAGTACAATACCAATTGCAAATTATTATGTACAAAATAGAATAATTTCAAATAAAACTTAACATAATATATATAAGATATCAGCATATCAAATATGTTATGAATAATCATACAAATGTAAATCTATCTCTACAAAATTACGAACAACAACAGTGCCACAAGCGTTGCACGCACAGCACGTTACGCGTCGTCTTGAGAAAAGGAAGCCCTGATTAGTTGAAAGTTTCAGTGATGTAGTCCTCATTAGCATATAATGCGCGTAGAGATGGCAACGGACAAAGTAAATAAACACTGACACTTTACTTTGAACTCTTCAACTGCAAAGACTGATTCGCTAGAACTTTGCTGGAGTTTCCGAATATTCGTCGTATTCTGATTAAATCTACTTGACATTAATAGTCTATCTGCAGGTAAACCGTGCTTTTCCCAATAGTTTAAGGGCACGACGTGCAGGACCTTCTGAACGCGATAGAACTGGGATATTAAACTTGATCGGAACAACGACTTGGCGGCGTTCTCGCAGTGGTAACACACAGGACTGGTGCAAACGACATCTCAGTAATCATCACACATCCCGGCTTGAGATACCAGAGTTAATGTGAACTTGCCCAATCATATCATAGACATGCATTCAAAGGTAGAATCAGACAGTAAAGACAACAACCATGCATATATGTGAAATGCGGGAATTTTTTTTTTCAAATAGTGTCGTATGACGGGAAGAGGAGACATTGATTTCTCATACATCGTGGTAACATTAACAAATATCGTTTTGGCACCAGGTAAAGTGTCACAGTGTAGGTCATTGAAAGTCTATAGCAAAAAAAAAAACAGAAACAATGAAAATAAACGTCACACCAGAATCACTTTAAGGGAAAAAAATATATCACATTCATTAAGCATCTTGGCGTAGTAATTCTATGATTAATGCGTTTCTGTTGCACTAAGTAAAAGGTAATACATTAAATTACTAAACCTTACAGGATTGACTAGGTTTTTGTTGTTGTTGTTGTTGTTGTTGTTGCTTCTTCTTTTTCTTTTCTTTTCTTTTTTTGTTTCAGTGAATTTGAAGGTATTTCTCTCTTAAAATTGTAGGATGTCCGAACTATTTTGTAGTGCCGGAGCGATGCAGAAGAATTGTTCCACTAACCGGCTTTTGAGCCAGAATGTCATCAACGAGGCTGGGGGCCAGGTAAGTCAATGTAGGTTTGGTCAACTTTTACTTGATGTTAGCTTTTTATATACGACATAGCGCAATATACATGGGCCCCTCCACCACAGTTAGTTTTGACTTAAGAGGACGGGCTGATTTGGCTACAACACACATTTTCCATAGGCACTTACCCGAGTGATTATAGTCTTCAACGAGCTAACACAAAATAATAAAAACCAATAATGAAAATAATGAAAAGAAATAAAAAAAAAATGAAAAGAAAAATCCGTGAGGGCTCTGTCCAGAGTTATTTCATATCGAAAGGACGGGGGGGTACTTTTATATTTTCTTTCTTCCGATCATCAGATGATGCGACCGCACGCGTTGCGGAGCGCCAAGGCAGCTTACTGGCAACCTGCTTCTGCACAGTTTTCAGCAGGAAAATTACATCACTGTGGTTGGAGCAGAGGCTAATGGTAACTCTTCAACTACCTTTGTGTAGTTGAGAAATAGAGAGAAGTCGAGAGGAACGTAAATTCCAAAATCAAAGAGCAAGCAGGGTCAAGAAAGCTCAGAGTAAATATCACAACTGACAAATTCGTTAACTTCAGGCAATTTTAATAGTAACACAGATTCTAGAACAATAATACTTAAGTCGTTAAGACTAATGGTATTGAAAAAGGAAAGTTGTCAGAAAAGATTAAAGAAGATGAAGAAAGAGTGATGTTGAATACTATATAGCATCACCTATACGTCTCTACTTATCCACTGTTATCTCAACCTCTCTCACCCTACAAACATAGAAACATAAGTATTTGTTGTTATTTTATTTATTTATTTATTTATTTATTTCTAATCTTTTGTCAGGGTAGTCCATTCACCAATAAATAGTGGTCTTCCATGGAGCCCTGAATAATATTGATGAACATATGTACATTAAATAGCAAAACGTATATACAGAAGATGACATAATACAGTGTAGATACATACCAGCATACTGTACATTACAAAGTAACATAAAAAGTACATGCCACAGCAAGAGTTCACCAGAATGCCGAAATAACAATTAAAAACGCTATTATACAGGAATGATAAAGCCCAGAATGAATGTTTAAAACCACCATTGAAAAAAAGGCACATTTATTGTAGGTTTATTTATTTTTCTTTCTTTATTGAATGTTTAAATCACCATTGTTACAGTTAATGTAATTTGTATATTATTGTCTATACCATTATCATCGTTATCAACATCGTTATCTTTCAGTCATATTTACAATCATTATCCGTACAATCATCGCCATGATCTTCTTATCACTACTTTGCTACAGGCATTTGCTCAACGAAAGGGGGAGCAACGGGTGTGTGGGGATGCTGAAATGGTCTTTTCTCGAACGGAAGCAGCATGGCAGCTACAACAGGAAGCATTCTGCATTGTGGGAACGAAATACCATCATATCTTACCTCCGTGGAGTGTGCTAACTTTGTAGACCTATAATACCTAACACATTTCTTTCTACACAGTCTAGATCTATGTTTGCTGTCAAATAGGAAATGATGCTTGGTGAACATGATTTATATTATTTTGTTTTATTCAGATCCTTGCTAGCGATGTCGGGCTCGACGTCGCCAGAATGACAAACTCACCAGACGACATTTTCGCGGGTTTGACCGATGCATGACATGAAACAAGAGAACATGCCAATGAGGCGTCAACAGCCCTCAACATCGAAAATGCCAAAATCCAGGTATAAACAACAAAACGTGCTTGAATGTTAGCTTAATGAGTTCCATTAACTTCGAAATTAAATGTGAAATGTAGAATTCAATATCTTAACTCCGAGATCATGTATAGCTTTGAGGACAGATGGATGCATAGATGGATTGAAGAAGAACAGCCATGTGCCGTGCTGAAATGAATAAATGAGATGAAATAAAATAAAATAAAATGATAAGAAACGAAATGGATGAAAAAAATATTTGTGTGTGTTTTCGCAGTTATTTTATTATTTATCTCTAATGAGAAAATAATAATATTATGACAAAAATAGTAAGTCACCGTAAGAAGCAGGATCATAGCAAAATGATGAATTTGTAACAATGATAATCACCATGCCATCATGTCACACCCGTTGACATTCTCCCCAGCGTATACCTACCCCGTCCGGTGATGACAGTCCTGCTACCGCTTCAGCTCTCCCTTTCAAAGATACGAGTGGACAATGAGCTCATAGAAGAATACGAAAGTACTGGAGAGTGTCTACATATTGCCCCAGAGTGTGCGTTGGAATGGATGCCGTGTTCGACGTTCAGTGACGTCTTGGCAGTCCATGTAGTATAAATAGAGAAGCTGTTTATGGTCATTGGGCGAGAGAGGGCGCAGATACGATTTTACTCTGCTACGGGTCGGAGATCACTGTGACGATGAGTGCCAGTGGAACCAAAGAAGGCTGAGATTGGAAGCGGAGTGCATCTCAAAACCTTATACTCTTCAGCCACACGTGGTATTCTAGTAGAGAAGGATGGCGCTAGCTCGTCCTTGTGTTGACTAGAGAACAGTGATGGGGGGGGGGGGGGGGGGGGTTATACATTGCACTATGTGACACAGCGGCAAGTATCTTGGGCAAATAAGAAACGGGAGTGCAGCTTGAGGTTACTCAAATTAAAGTCCGGGTATAGCTGTAGTAAAAGTCAGAAAACGGATGCCAATACGCACTGTCAGCAATGGTTGCAGAGACTCCAACTCTCCCGCTTTCGACTGGAGATCTCCCGCCGAAATGTCCCGTTCTCCCGCTTGAGATTTAATTTCTCCCGCTTGAAATGATTTCTTACTTAGTGTCATTATTGTTGAAAAACAAGCCTTAGATATAGCACGAGATAGAGCTGGACCCCGGCCACAAGGAACATCGCGCTTCGCGCACATCAAGATGGAGTCTCTCGTTTGATAGGGGTTTCAGGCGGGAGAATCTCCAGATCAGAAGGTGCTTGGGGTTGGAGTCTCTGTGGTTGTCTAAATAATCCTAAAAATAATCAGTACAAAGAATCATCATATTAAAAAGCGTATACCACTGAATTGAGAATCATGCACGTATAACCTAAAAGCTGATGATAGAGACAAAAATCATCAAACAAGTGTAAATGACTGCAAGTTATTATGTGATCAAACCAAATGTTAAACACCAAGTTCAAGTTGCCGACAAACAATGGTCTCAAGTGGTAGGAAATACGAAAATAGATGTTTGGGGGAGGTGAGATAATTCATCAAACTTAGAGGTAACATTTATTTTCTGTAAGGACAAAGATTTAAGAGGCACACGCCCTCCCCCTTATTGATAAAAGTATGCTCCCCCTTTTTTTTTCTTTTTTTAAAAATCATTCTTATTTAAATTGTCAGCTGATATACCCGGAAAGGGGCTCTTTGTTTTGCACCCCCCCCCCCCCCCACTTTTACGGAATTCCTGGATCTGCCCCTGGTTGTAGGCCTACTCATTACCCACTTAAAATGACGAAATCAAAAATAAACTGACTTTCTAAAACCACGGCTAATGCATGCTTACTTTCTTTGCATCATTCTTTTCTACCTATATTGTCGTGAAATTTTGATTAAAGAAAGAACACGCTTATTTGCCAGCCTTTCTCTAGAACCGGCAGATAAAAAACACAATTATAGCCTACCTATAGGCCTACATTTATACTGCGAGTGGCATTATCATACAGAAGGTAACTTTTTTTTTTCTATAAAGACGATAGAGTAGACCCCTACTAAGATCAAAATTGTGCAATAATTTTGATTGTACGACAAATGACTTTTATTCCTTGTCCCCGGCATTTTATGTAGATGGCCCAAAACCACTATTTCGGCGCAATTGGTCAAAAATCGTGTCGCTTATGTTCCTTCTCAGCTAGGAGAGATAAAAAGCTCTTTCAAAATGCTCCTGTGATTTTATGTGATGCCAAGGGACATATAGACAAAAATTGAAATCATTTCGAAGGCGAGATTGTACCACTAAGCCATTGGTGGAGGGTTAAGTTCGGCCAACAGGCTCAAAAGTGCATGTCGCCAACGATGATTTTTTATGTTTTCTCAACTTTGTGAGAAAATATGAGCATAAAGAAGAAGCTTATTCACAGTTTCAGAAAAGTAGCCGAACGTTCTATGAAAACCTAACACAACTTTATAAGCTTATCATTCTTTAACAACAAAATACCTGATGGAAATGTGTCGCCAGATCTGCTGAAACATACGTTACCATCTTTGTGCTTCAAACTTGGTAATGCTATTACAGTGAATACTACAAAATTGTATTGTTTTTCTGATCAAAAGGGGTCTAAGTTTATGTTAAAAAATATTTCATCACTCAGCTTCAAAAGACATGCGACTGCTAATCTCGCAAATATAGATTTTAAAAAGGTAGATTTAAGAGAAGTAACATACGTTACCATCTTTGTAAAAAGTATGAAGGTGCATGGCTCTGAATGATTGTTCTAGAGTTGAGACTTATGGAGTAGATTGTCCTCATACCCATGGGTGGCAAAAGATTCCTTATTATGTTGCTAACTTATACGATTTAATCCACAAGTGTAACATACGTGATGTAACTTACGTTACCACCAAATGACAGAAAGCTTAGTTACACCATTAATTACCACCTAAATGTATACTTCTCGAATCTGTGCCGTCGATTTGAGGCCATGGGATACCTCAGCAACCTCTTTTACTGGCATCTTGAGCATTGGCAGCGCGCAAAATACCTTTACATGATGTGTTGAAAAACTGAGTAAGTATTCGATTGTTGGAAATGTGTTGTTGTTTTTCATAGAATCATGCTTTACTTCTGTTTATTGTGTGTTTATTAAGTCAGTATATTCCACCGTAAAAATCCAGTAATTACTTTGCTGTACAGTCTTATTCTTTTGAAATAAATCACTCAATTCATTAAGTAACGTATGTTTCGAATTTTGGTAACGTAAGTTTCAAGATGTTGTCATGTTAATAACAGACAATCTACGGGAAAGCCCATTTAATCTGAGACAATTTAATTGTTGCAGTTATGATGTTGATGAATTTCTACGTCAAAACATATCAAATTCATTTACAGCTGTATGTTCTTGTTTGTTTGGAGGATGCAGTAAATGGGGACATAATCATAGTATCTTTTTAAAAAATCGTTTGGTGAGCGTTGATGTTCAACTTGGCTTTAATGATGTCATATTTCAGGTATAAGCAATGAATTTAACATTGTTTTAAGAAAATTCAATGAATAGCCAATAAAATTAGAGATTACACAGATCTCTACTTCAAAACTAGTGGACCAGGTCCCTGCATTAATGTAGTAACGTAAGTTTCTAGTTTTGGTAACGTAAGTTTCATCAATTCATGTCATTGAAAAAGGATATTTTAGAGAATGTGCGTGGATAAAAATAACATTTAACTGTTCTAGAACTATTGTTGAAGGAATTCTGTAGGGAAATACGTCTTTTCAATTATATTTATCTTTGGTTATCATAAACCAATATGGTGACTTACTCCCTGACTTTTTTTAACGGAGAAAATAAACTCAAATTTCTGTCGTAATGTCGTTGATGATCTCAAAGTGAAGAAAAACACATTTTGAATGAAGAAAAGGCAACAAAAATACAGTGCATTAGAGAAATGTAATTTCAACTATTACTGTCACCATCATAGATCAGGCCTACATGATAATAATAATGATAATGATAATATATAGTAATTATAGTAATATATGTTTCAGTAAGCTATATGTTTAAGACATTAACATTTTTTGTTCTTCCTTCTCGTTGAAGTTGCAATGGGGAAGAGCAGTGCTAGGACTAAAACCCCATATATAGGGAACGTGTTAGCTGTAATCAGAATGGCGAAAAAGCATATCTCTAAGCAAAGATTCAAGAAAAAAACTTATGCCCGTCTCATAATTAACAAAGAAAAGAAGCAAAGTTACACATCTTTTTTTTTTTTACCCTACCACATTAGGGTAATTATAGGGGAGGGGGTTCAGGCTCCCCCGCCCCTTTGCCAGCAGTCAAAATATAAACAAAAGGAAATAAAAAGAAAAAAAAAATGAATCGCGGACTCACCCTCCCCCGTTTGAAATGAAAAAAAAAAAACCCATGAAATTGAGCTTGTACTGGCAGCATCGAATTGAGCTAAAGCCTTTTTTTTTAATATTTCTTCAATTTTCTTTTCTTTCATTTTTTTTCTTGCTTGTCAGTCGATGAAACCCGGCAAAAGAAATGAAACCAAAAAAAAAAAAAATGGCACGGGAGCTTTTTATTTTTCAGCCCGTCAGGAGATTAAAACTGGAAGTGGTCGACTTTTTCTAACTCCTGACCCCATCCCCCACCCCATAAAAATCCTACTTACGGGCCTGCATGCCTATAATCATTATCAGTACCTTTGTTGTGCATGTATAGCAACTTGTCCTTTAACTTTTCTTTTTAAAGATTCAAAACATTTTTCCTGGAGACAATTTCAAGATACGGCAATAATTATTAATGCCAGACTTGTTATTCTTGTTATCCTTGTGGATTATACTGTTTTATGCATACATAACAAGGAAAATCGAGTACATCATTTTACTAATGACAATTTCATTCATCCTACCCAGTATTGTGCTAATGAAACTGTGTAATTTGACGTTATTTCATGGACCTCATTTTGCCATAGTCAACTTACATGTAGTAAAGTGGTCATTTATTTAGTTAACAAAGAACATTTCTCGGTTCCTTCTTTCCCTATCTCTTGCTTACCGAGTTCAGACATTTTAAATACAAGCAATACGGCGTTATTGTTCATTATGAAGCACTTTAACAGAGTAATCATCTCGTTTCTGCCGTTTCTTGTTTCATACAAGTGTTAAAGATTTTGTGAATACTATTTTATGGCAACTGCTATTTTCAAACTGTTCCTGCATAGAGTAACTGTTGCGACAGCTGATGAGTCTGCAAAGTTATGGATTCGAAACATATCTTTCAACAGCATGAAGATAACAAGTTACAAGACATCAATATGAAGATAACAAGTCACAAGACATCAAGCATACGAAAACTTTCATTATGATAAAATTAAAGTGAAACCTACGTTACCCACCACTCGTTTTATATTACACGTACATCATGACAATATTTTCATCCGTTAAGGCACGAAACAGCATGTTCCCAGCTCTTATCATTTCAATGCCATGAATTCATAAGTATGAAGCCAATTGTCTTCAAAATATCAACAGTTACGGATTACTGTTCTACTGAAGAGTTTATACGAAGACATGTTATAAAGTCTTGCAGTTTCACAACTATTTTAATTGTTATTTTAGAGAATTGTATCGCCATAATATTGCGACATCGTGTTATAATATTCGTTCACTTAGAGTTGAAGAGAAATTAGTGTAAGAATATAACCAAAAAGAAAATGTTCCTAAATTTGCTGCACATGTAGTAGTATTGTCTTTGTAACTTACGTTACATTAACGTGAAACATACGTTACGTGGAATCTAACGACTATATTTTTGCGCACATAGTTTCACAAGTTTCATCGATGATACTCAAGAATTAGCTGGCAATTTGGGACTGATAAATTTTGAAAATATTTTCTGAAGAAAGTCTGACGTCAAATTATCGAGAAAACAAATTAACATTACCTGTCTAAGGTTTAACACAATAGGACATGCTGTGTTCAGTATAGCATACAGGTCATTTGCCATCCTTCCCATCTGCAGGCAGCATTTACAAACATGGAAGCCGATGGTGTACTTCACATCTGACGCATAATTATCTCAATCATAGAATGTAGTCACCAATCTTAATGCATTTGAAATAGAATGACATGGTAACGTATGTTACATGATGAAATTTACGCCCTATGAAAGAAATTATCACACCTTTAAAATAAAGCAAAACTATGTGTTCATATTTTTCAACTACAAACTTGAATATTTGTCTCGTGGATTGGTATAAAAATGAAACCTATTCTAACAACTTTAATTTTCCCGTTTTGTGATTGTCCAATTGTGCCGAAATAGTGGTTTTGGGCCAGATTTCTCCATTTCAAGCCCAAATTTCTGTAGGACCTATTTCTGTGCAGTCAATGGGAATATGACGCACATAGAATACCCACATGTGTTATAACCATTGCAGTGAAACAGATATCAATATTCTGACAAACCAAGAAGAAACTGTTTTCAAGGCTTTGAAAATAGTGGAGCATTGAAATAATGCTCAGATTTTTGTTGCTTTTAGCAGAAAAGCAAAATACAACAGGAAGACATACGAAACCACGACGTGTAGTTATGTGCGTCAAATAACATGTGAAACACAAGAGTGGGCCCGCGTAGTGCCACACATTATTATTTTTCCTACGTGCGTGAACATAAATTGCCACCGATAAATTCACAGGATACAAAAGGCTTTCCATACATCTCATAAACAACATGGCGGCGAAGGCGGCGGGTGTTTCGAATCTGAGTGCCTTTGGCGTAGCAACTGAAGTTTTTCTGGACCCGGCTCTCCTCTTTGGACCGTTCGATACGTTCCCAGAATTCCAAGAACTTTTCCCATCAGGTTACAGGTATGCAATTTAAAGTTAATAGAATGTAATTTTGACACTTTCTAATAATCTTTTGACAGGATATCAAGGGGCTTCTCGCTGTGTGATACAACGTGTAGGCGCTAAGCCCCCCGCACGGTCGCGGTCGGCCGACCGTATTGAATACCTGCCGCAGGGAGGTGATTGGGCTCTTTTTAACGCGTTAGGCCGCGCACTGGATGGCAGATTTCATATCCGGGTGGATGTATAGATATCTCGAATTCCGCAGGACCACATTGAAGTACAGTGTTAACATTTAACTTTAGGTTTCGATAATCAAGATAACAAGAATTTCAATCGGGGGGGGGGGGGGGTGTTTCATCAATTCAGTCAGCGCTGACAAGTTGACAGTCTCTGACAATTTCAGCAAAATCCTGGGTTTTGATTGGCTGAGATGCTCTGGTCACTGACTGTTACTATGATAATTGTCGGAGACTGACAACTTGTCAGTGCTGACAACTTTCATGAAACGGTACCCAGGCAGGTGTGCTCTGTTTCTAGGTAGAATATATCACACAAGGCAAATTATCATCTGATATAAACTTTCTATGAAAAATCCGTCTCAAAACAGAACTGCTGTAATATTTCAATAGGGTCTACTTTAGTCCTTTTCACATTTATCCATATTAACAAATTAAACTGATAAACTCATGTAGATCTAAATTACTAGTACTTGGATTAAATCATGTCATGGCAAGAGTCTACACTTTGATAGAGAAACCTAGGCTACAGGCTCTAATTTTACAGCTGTACACTAGGTACACTACAGTAATGCAAATGAAATACTGAATGCTGTGTCACAATCACTGATCTTTTGTTTGTATAAAAATTGTATTTTACATTTTCTTTTCACAGAGATCATACAGAAGTTCGCTTACTGTATAAGTGCTTCCAGAAACAGAGGAAATTGGTGCAACAGCAAGTCAAAAAGAAAATTCACCAGCAGTACCTTCCACCAAAGGTATTGTGAGTAAATTTACCCATTTTTTAAAATCCCACAAATTACAAAATTGTTGTGCAATCCACCAGTACTTACCATGTATTAAACCCAGTCTACTTACAGTGTACACACCTTTACATTGTATTTCATTTTATACCTACTGGTATACAATGTCCAAATTATGATTAATGATTCATGTACATCAACTATTTGTGGTGATGATCAAAATGTGGATTTTTTTTTTTCAATTTTATTTTTTCAAGTTTTCAAATATTGTGCCATGCTCAAGATATCCATGGGCAAATGTCACCATGCTGGTAAGCAATTCAAGAATGGTTTCTAATATGGTACTGTTCATGACAACAGTGTCAGATGGTATTAATCCAATCACAGATTTTCTTCTCTCTCTCTCCTTTTTTTTTTTTTTTTTTGCACCACAAACACAATATCAGAGACACCTCTAGTTTTTAAGACCATGCAGTTCATATTTTTCAAACTGATAGTAGTTTAGAATACTTAATGGTCTGTGTGTCATAATATTACATTTTGTAAAATTAAGTGATTAGACCTCTGTATTCCTTGGGGGTAGAGACATGTGGCCAAGAAATTGAATAACACATTTTGAAGCAGAATGTACAACATTTAAATCATAAGTGGTCAATATTAACCACACAAGAACACAAAAATGCCTATTTTGATTGCTTAAGTGTTTCATTCTTTTACTAGGTTAATCTTCTATTACTCGCAGCCTTATTTTTTTCTTTAAAGATAAAGGTAGCCTCAAGCATATACAGTAGTGTGAATTTACATGCTGTTCTTCCACTGTTGAGCAATATACCTGCATGCATGAGGCATTTCACATCGATGTTCCACCAGAGATCTTAACAGCCTAGAGTGTGTAAAAACATCTACCAATCCCCAATTGTCGGTCAGCTTGTAATACAGTGATGCTAACATAAATGCTGGAATCATGACAGTTTGAATGCAGACTACTGTACAAGCTGAAATTTTCGCGGTGGTTTTATTTTCGTGAATTTCGCGAATCGCCCTTGAACCGCGAAAATAACAACATGCGAAAATAACAATGCGCGAAAAGCTAAGTTCAGTTAGACCCTCGCAACCGCGAAATTAACAACACGCAAAAATGTCCTCTATGTAGCAATTCGCGAATATATCTGTATGTGAAAATTTCAGCTCGTACAGTAGTTCCTTTTTTTGTTACAAGACATTTCCCGGACGAATGCAGTTAAGCCTCAAAATCACAACCTGTCAACAATTCAAGATGTGGCTGCCAAAGAAATAACAAAACAGCAAGGCTACAGTTTACAAAAATTGATACAGTAAAATACTGTACTCTTTTTAACTTGAAATAGCAAATTAGCTTTTTGATCTGAAGTGCAAGTTTACCTCATCTCAATCTTTGAACAGGGTTCCCCTCCCAGTGAGAAACCAGCAGGACCAGGAGGTGTCCTTTCTCTTTCTGATGCAGTGTCTGTACTAGAAGCCGTCACACAAGAATTAGAAGAGGTATGTTGAAGACGAACTTACCCTCAATTCCTACATCCTGGGATCAAGTTACTGTCATTCTATCGATTAATTTTTAGAAGGTTTACATGTAACGTAGAATGAATTTCTTGGTGTTATTTTTTTTTTCATGGCTGTGTATTTCTGGAGCTATTGCCTCCATGTGCTACACTTGTACCTCCCACCTTCAATTTCCATCACATGTGTCTACCTTTAAATCACAGTTTAAAATCTTAACCTGGAGCAGTATTATGACATTATATGGGGGTTCTATCGTGTAGGGGATATTGTATCTCTAATATCTTACTTCTATAAGTGATTCCTACAGTCATTGAGTACCAGATGTTTCAAATCTTTCTTTCTCTCTCTCTCTTCTATTACTTTTGTTTGTTTGTTTTTAACAGAGATCTGCATTTTGGCATGTGCAATGTTAGTGATGCAAGCTTCTGCTCATTTTTGCTGGGTTTTGAGAAATTTTGGTATTGAGGAATATTTTAACCAGAGAGGTCTGTGATGTGAGATGTAGTGTTGCACCACATTTACTGGATTAGAAAAAGAAGAAAAAGAAAACTTTGTCCCAAGTAGCCTTTCATACATACTCTTTTGTTTGGTCCAATAGGAACTCAAGAGGACAAAAGCAGAGTCAACATCAGCTGAGAAGGAAATTCAGAGGTATTAAGACAAGTACATGTACATTGGCAATCAGAACACTGTTTGTTCACATTGAAGTAATTGAAGGAGATTGTTCAAACTTTATTACAAATGTATAGTCTTATAATGACACTCATGATGTACACCTGAGTAGAGAACATGGTTTCTTTGACATTGGATTGCAAAGGTTATGCATGCAGAAATCACATTGTTATCATGACTTAATCTACATGTATACAACCAAATACAATGTATTAGGTGTGATATATATTTATATATTACTATGTTAATGACATTATTATCCATCTTGTCATATTAATCACCATACTATCATGACATTCCTAGGGATCCTAGCTGAAGTGATGGCTAGAAAATGACATTTTAAGCAGTGCTTCTGTGGTAGTCTGATTCGACTGTGAGGGGCTTTGCCCCAAATCTAATCATGAACAAAGTCAATTTAACCTGTACTGTCAAAACCTAACATGGAAGGATGAATAGACAAGCACTAAAATACTCCCAGCCCCTTTTGGAGTAGGAGCATAATGTATGTACCACATACTTTAACATAACAGACCATTCACTAATGCAACATTGTGAGATTTGCTATTAAGCTTTTGTCAGCCAAGTGACAGCAGAAAAAAAAGTCAAGACAGCAGGCCCAATCATTTTGTTGTTGCTACATGTATTGTGTTCTCTGTTCTTGATCATGCAATGTGTCAAACTTTTCCCCCAAGTTGTGTGTAGTGCTAAGCGACACTGGCAATCTGAAGCAAGTTAGAATTAACCAAATGCTCAATTTTCTTTTCATTTTTCTTTTTATCTCTCATTTTGTGTTTGTAACCTTCCAATGGTACTACAGAATATGCCGTGATGTCAGCAACAAGTATAGCACCACGCCTACGGCTCCAGTTGACGACAAGTACTTTAAAGATTTGCAGGTGAGCTATGGCAGTACACCTGTCCTCTTCAATGGCGGATCGGATCTAGGAATTCCGTAAAGCGGAGGGGGGCGCAAAAATATTTCTGGTGCCACTTCCGGGTTTCATCACCTGACAAGCAAGAAAAAAAAAGACTTCAGCACAATTTTCTCATTCAAAAATAGAACGGGGCGAAGGTGCCCCCTTTCATTTTTTTTTTCTTTTTAGTACACGTGTATATTTCTTTTATCTTCCAAAAAGAAAATGGAAGGGGGCGTTTGCCCAGTGAGCGTGCTGTGTTGGCTGGCTAGTATTCAAATGACCCCTGGAGAAAGTCATGTGACCAGCCGATCGCAGTTCTGAAATGCTGCCCCAGATTTGGTACTGCTCATACACAGCTGTAGCAGGTCTGACTTTTGTTTGACTATTTACACCCTGTACAGGGGCCTGCCTCAGGCTGGCTTTCTCATGTGTGACAAGAGTCTGATATGTACAGACAGCAAAACTGGGATTCTTGTGAGATATGCAATGTACCGTACTTGTGAAAGGAAAGGGAGAACGGAGCCAAGGAAAATAATGGTTTTCGTATGGAACTATGCCAAATCCATCAGCAATTCAGCGATTCACTGAAATGGAATTATTGTTTAATCAAGCCAGAGTGGGATTTTTTTTTTCTTTTTTAAATCAGACCATGCCTCATTGACATGATAAAATTACTGACAGCGTGTGCTAAGCTTAGTGATAAAAATCTGGATTTCGCGACATACTTGCAAACAACCCTCCTTTTCAAGTACAGTTACATGGAATGACATTATACTGTACAGTCCCGGGGACCAGCAGTGTTCCTTCATTGAAACCAAAATTTTGTTATAACCATGTTCATTATAACAGGAGTGCACTGTATTGTATTTCAGAAATGATGTGTGCATTAATTCGAAGTTTATTCAATGTGTCTATTTGCAAATGAAAATTTAGGGCTATTACAACTTTGTTTAGGGCTTTTTCCTTCTTCAGGCAATTGACGAAAAGAATATTCAGTGTTTTTACACAACATCAACTTTTCTCCACCCCTCAGTCCAGCTACACTTTGATTGAAGGGTTTTCCTATCTTCTAACATTCAGCTGGTTACTGGAGCGAAACACTGTACTTCTGCTCAATGTGAACGTGCTCGTCTCTGTGTGACTCTTCTTGACTCTGTGCCTTATCACTTTCGCAGAAAGCAAGGAGCCTATTGACTTGAGACGTGCATTCAGGCCCTGGACACAAGGAAAACCTCAATGGAGGTGGAAGAACTCTGCATGTAATCTCTTCATGGACAGAGCAGAAAAAGGAGAGATGTGGCACAGAATAGTTTAGAGGTCAGAATAGTTCAAAGGTGAAGTGGGTTCACGGAATCAAGGCACCCCTCTCCATGATCACCTTGCCTGTGTTCGCTAAACTTGAGACTCAAGACTTTGTATGAGGGTGAGACCCAGGATCATTATTCCCATCGATAAAAACAATTTTCTCTGAGATGTTCAAACTCTGGTTCTCTCAGTTAAAACAAAAAACAAAAACAAATAGAAAAAATGCCCAGTTTCACCAGGATGACCCTGTTGGAATTGTTCATATTCAGTGTCCTTGATTAGCTGAGAAAAATAATTGTTACTACAGTACATTATGCTTCAATGAAAGCATAGGCAATGTAACAGCCAGTGCTGATTTAGCCTTAGAAAAGCAAGTAATTTGCAGGAGACTTTAGTCAAGAAGGATATGAGAAATTTTGTGCAAATCAATTGAAAGGAAACCCAAACCCAAAGAGAAATGTGAATCAAGTGAAAGCAGCAACATGAGTAGAACACGGGTCTAGGGCAATTACCCCCTGGGCAATTACCCCGGACCCTTCCCCTGGCCCTAATCCTAATCCTAATCCTGAACCTAATCCTAACTATAACCCAAACTCCTAACCCTAAACCTAACCCTAACCCTAATCTTAACTCTAACCTTACCACTAACCAGTATTTAAGCGGGGGGTAATTGCCCTCTGGGGGTAATTGCCCGGATACGGTAGAACACATCAGTGAAAAGAATTTGAGGAAAATCCGACAATTGATGCAAAAGTTATACATTTTTATAAAGTTTTGGTGTTGGAACCACTGGATGAGCAGACTAATAGCGGATATGACATATGTATGGACAACATATAAAGAAAATATAAAGGGAATTCCACAAAAATTCCTTTTTCTTGAAAATTACACATTCCATCAACTTGAAACTGACATAATGTTATGTAGCAATTATTCCCCCTGCTTTCTGAAAGCGGTTAGTCAAGAGCTCTTTCATTATGCTAGAAAAGTGTGTGTAAAAGATCTATGGTAACCATAAATGCTGTAGGGAAGTACATTTATGAGTGCACTCTCAAGTTTTCCATGTCAAATCCAAGGATGCCCCATTCTTGCATATTGGAGGCAAGTGGGGACCAATTTTCACATGTTTTTGAAAACACACACTTTCAACTTTCTCACCAAATTTGGTCGTTTTTATTGCTAGGGTGATATGATAATACCTGAGTTTGCTATGTTCCTCTTTGGTAATAGTCTTCAGGAATGCATGGAAGGTGAACTTTCGATACTCCAGATAGCGCTGGACTTGGTCTCTTCTGTTTTTGATTTTTGAGGGATGCATTAAAATGCATATGGGTAGTGTACATTGTATAAAATGAAACATTTTTGCCTCCTTTTGTGGCACTTACTACAGACTACTAGTATACAGTATCATCAATTTTAGGTATAATATAAAAGGTTACGAATGTCAAGTTTGTGTGAAGGACTGCTTATAGTACTATGTAGCACATAGTTGTTTCCCTGAGGATTGCACTCACTAAAAGACATGATATATTGATTGATTGATTGATTGATTTTAATTTATTTCTATTTACACTCTCCTTGGTTTTTGTTATTAGCTCACCTGAGCCAAAGGCTCAAGTGAGCTATTGCGATCGCCCTTCGTCCGGCGTCCGTCGTGCGTCGTCCGTCGTCCGTCGTCCGTCGTCCGTCGTCCGTCGTCCGTCGTGCGTCGTGCGTCGTGCGTAAACTTTTTTACATTTTCATCTTCTTCTTGAAAACCCCAAGACCGATTTTCATCAAACTTGGCAGGTAGCATCCCTAGGGGGTTAGGAACTCAATTTGTTAAAATGGGCACCATGCCCCACCCAGGGGGCCCCCAGGGGGGGCCCAAACCCCCCCAAAATTAAGGAATCTGTAAAAATCTTCTTCTCTAGAACCAGAAGTGATAGAGCTAAGTTAATACTATGAGTTAGTACATTGATGACTGTAGTTTCAAGTTTGTTCATGGCAGAATCAGGGGTGCCCCCCTTGGGACCCAGGGGAGGGGGGTGGGGAAGGGTTCTAATGGGGCCTAAATTGTACATTTTCATCGTCTTCTTGAGAACCCCATGACCCATTTTCACCAAACTTGGTAGGTAGCATCCCTAGGGGGTTAGGAAATCAATTTGTGAAAATGGGCACCATGCCCCACCCAGGGGGCCCCCAGGGGGCCCAAACCCCCCAAAATTAAGGAATATCTGCAAAAATCATCTTCTCTAGAACCAGAAGTGATAGAGCTAAGTTAATACTATGAGTTAGTACATTGATGACTGTAGTTTCAAGTTTGTTCATGGCAGAATCAGGGGTGCCCCCCTTGGGACCCAGGGGAGGGGGTGAGGAGGGGTCCTAATGGGGCCTAAATTGTACATTTTTATCTTCTTCTTGAGAACCCCATGACCTATTTTCACCAAACTTGGCAGGTAGCATCCCTAGGGGGTTAGGATCTCAATTTGTTAAAATGGGCACCATGCCCCACCCAGGGGGCCCCCAGGGGTCCCAAATCCCCCAAATGAAGGAATCTTTATAAATCTTCTCTAGAATCAGAAGTTATATATAGAGCTGAGATAATACTATGAGTGAGTACATTAATGACTGTAGTTTCAAGTTTGTTCATAGGAGATCCAGGGGTGCCCCTCTTGGGTAGGGGGGGGGGGGGGTGGTGGTTGGAAGGGTCCAAATGGGGGCCTGAATTGTACATTTTCATCTTCTTCCTGAAAACCTCATGATGGATTTTTGTCAAACTTGGCAGGTAGCATCCCTAGGGGGTCAGGATCTCAATTTATCAAAATGGGCACCATGCCCCACCCAGAGGGCCCCAGGGGGCCCCAATCCCCCCAAATTAAGGAATCTTAAAAAAATTGGGCCCTTATTGTACATTTTCATCTTCTACTTGAGAATGCCTGGTCAAATTTTGGTAGAGCTGTGAATAATTTAGATTAGTGACTGCATGAAAGGTGAACTTGCGATACTCAGGTGAGCGCTAGACCCGCGGGTCTCTTGTTTTTTTTTTCCCAAAGTATATAAAGTACATAGTGAATGCATGTCATGTAACCAAGTAGTACAACAATCAAACCACATGTATTGCGCTAAATGAAACATATGGAAAACCCTTGAGATGACGGTAACACCTGCCATGGCGTGCATCGCTAATTTTGGTTGTTCGTGAAATCAAATGAAAAATAAGTATAAAATATGGGAAAAAAACCCAGTATTCTATCTGTGTCTATACATTCTTACAATTTGTACTGAATACGATGTAATCACTTCCGATGCAGGATGACACGCACTGCACAGTCTTTGCACAAGATTTTGTTCACCTTTGGCCTCTAATATTACGACTTACCACTACTCACACACAAACTAGGGAGAATCATGTGCGTGCTAGGACACATGCACGCACAATCACACACTGACATATATGTACAATGTCTTCGCTTTAAATTATCTTGAACATACATTGAATATAAAGTTTCTTGCAACTGATTGACAAATTGCACTTCGACGTAAATAAACATTTTTTTACGGTATTTTATTTTATTCATTCATTCATTCATTCTTTCATTCATTTATTTATGTATTTATCTTACTCAGTGTTCCGAGTTAAAGCCAGGATAAAGATCATAGGCATACATACTGGATTGGGATTCGAACTCGTGACCTCCTCATCGCTAGACAGAACTTATGTAAACTAGACCCGATAGCCAGTGGTGGTTTCTAATGATCCTTTATGACAATGGATACTGCACACTATTATTTAATCCAACCCGAATATGTATGCCTCTGCTATTTGCCACGGCTATTACTGAACACTCGCAATAATAAGTGTTTACCTACGTCGATGAAGCTCAATACAGTGTATGTCTGATCCTTTCTGGCAGTGGATATTGCATACAAGTATTATTATTTAATCCAACCCGAGTATGTATGCCCATGATATTTGTCACGGCTGTTTCTTAAAACTCTAAACATGATTAATTAATTAATGATTAGTGTTTATTTACGTCGATGTCGCTCAATTTGTCAATCAGATGTAATAATTAAGGCATTGAAATGAAATTGTCGTGCTACCGATCAGAGAAACTTCAGTAAAGTATGATATCACCATGCGCAAATATAAATAAAGCTGTATACATGAACTTATGCATATCACATACTGCACCCTAGCCAACTACCGGGCAGCAGCTAAAACGAGTAACTGCATCTTTGACCAATCAGAGGCCTAGAAAACTTCTAGAATCTTGGGGGGGGGGGGGGGGGCGTTGCAATAAAGTTGCAGTCAATTGCAAATCTCCCAAATCAGTTGCAGGTTACAATAGATTATGTTGCAAGGAAGATGCAAGCAATTGCAAATCCCCCAAGAATCAATTGAAGTTTTGCAATTGCAATACATGTACACATGTATATTTATTGCAAATTAATTTCAATGGAAATTTGCAATTGATCGTAAATTGCATTTGATCTATAGGCCCAAGCCTCATTTGCAACATTTGCAATTGATAGTTGCAATCAATTGCAACTTAACTTTCTTGCAACGCCCTCGACAGTAAGTTATACACATGATATTGCATGTGAGCTGATTTTGCATTTTGAATTTAAAAAAAAAAAGTACAATTATTACATTTATAGTACTCAATGGTCAGTGATGGTGCACGGCTAAACCATGTACCATTTTCTAAGGTAAACGACGTCGGTCTAGATTTACAACAAAGTACACATGCAAGAATTTATGGTTGAACAAGAACGCAACCATGCACTGCGTGTACACGTAAATTTAAACAAGAAAATTAGAAATGTCAATCGTAATGAGGATGCAGTGCTTTTCCTTCCCCTTGCTAATGAGTACAGGCCTCAGTAACAAGGTTGATTACACCTTTTTTGGCAAACTTCTTTAACAAGGCGTGCTCCTTTGATGGGTCGTGGATGACACGATTAAGAACTGCGCTGCTCGGGTCGGGCTCGTAGTAGTGGTTGAGGATATGCGTGCCGTTCGGGCTCGTTGTAAAAGGGTAGAACCCGTACAGAGACAGGTTGTCGCAGAAGAGGGTCGCTACGGCGAGAATCATCAGCCCAGAGGTGGCGCCCTTGACCTTCCACGCTCTACTCATCCATGATGCATTACACACGATTTCAGCACACAAGGATAAGAGAGAGACAGAGGGGAAATGTGTGAGGAAGATTAGAAACAAATGATGTATGGATACATCGGACTCCCGTTATAACGAAGTCTTTTGAGACCGGCTGTTTTCTTTCGTTATATGGAAATTTTGTTATAACCGAACAAATAAACGCTAAGAAAAAAAAAACAGAACGGACAATGTTTGGGCCTGTATTCTTAATTCGTTTTAACCGGAATTTTGTTATTGTAAACGTTTTCGTCGTAACGGGAGTGCACTTTATATATTATTATGTTACTTCCAAAACCATTGCATCATTACGTGTATTACAGCTGATTTGTACTGATAATACATTTTCGTATTTCGAAGGCCGTGCCTTCACTTGTTACTCGTATGTTTTTCTTTCAAAGTTTCTCAGATAAACCTCTTTCATCCCTTGCACATCAAGTCCAATTTTCTCAACGAACTAAGAACACTTGCGGGTAAAGATAAAAATACTTCTCTCTACCATGGAAACTACCTGCCAAAAGCAAAGCAAAAAAAAAACAACAACAACAACCAATAATCTGTGAAATTTTGGTTGTCTGTTGTTATTCTTAATTTTGTAATTTACAATTTGCATCATAAATGTATGAAAGTGGAACAAGAGCAAATAATTCGTTTGCAGATCATTAAACCATGCCTCACCACAGCCTCCTTTACTTTAAAAGAAAGAGGAAACATTGGAGAGGGGAGAGGGAGGGGAATAAGGATCTTGTAACGGTATGTAACACAGAAAACAGAGAAATGGGAAGATTGTGGCACAAATACAGTCATGTATCATGACTGACGTTTCCGTTTACAAATAATTATGTGACTCGATATATTCCTTTTATTCTTTTTTTTTTCTCAATTTCTCGTTCTCACAAAGATGTCTGGTCTTTAATCTTTGTCTCTAGATAGAAATTCATCTTGCACGGGATGGCATAGGAGATAATTCAGCCGAATTTGAGCATACATTGTACGACATGTACAAGGCCAAAGATTGTTGGGTTTGCATTTAGTCATGTCTGCTTGTATTTGGGATATGAAATAAAATACATGCAGTCATGGTCTAATTCTGAAATACATGTATCATATTTCGTGATTTACTAAGTACATTGTATTTATAGAGGTATAATCAAGCGGTACACCTTGTATTAGTTGTACATGGTACTAATAAGTGATGAGAGTGCAATATGGAAATTGGATGATGCTTTTTTTTTTGGGGGGGGGGGTGGGTGGGAATTACACAGTGGTTGACGGTCTAAGTTCGAGGACATGTTTCGACAATAGACGTGATTGACCCTGTCATCCGAGATGTGTTCTACGAGCTCTCAACAACCCCACGCAGAGCGTAATTGACTGATTATACGTAATCTGATGGGAATACACTTGAGAGGGCCATGTCTGAAGGCATTGACCCATACGGTTTACCGCTTTCCGTCGCATCGTTATAGCGTACTATGCACACATATTTATCAAGATTTTAAAGGAAATTTATTTTGAAAAAAATTAGGAAAAATTATCAAGAAAGTCGAAGGAGTTTAAACGTGGGGTGAGAAAATGATTTATTATAATGATATAACTCATGAAGACTGTTACATGGCGAAGAGACCAGAAGACGACTGGTTCAAACCGTTTTTGTGTTGTTGTTGTCTATTTTTTAGTCGTTTTATCGAGAAGAAAGGGCTGTCATTTCATCAAGCATCATTAAGTAGTTCCATGGCATCATAAGCTGCTACGACAGCGTATTGTTCCCATGAAATATCTGGCACCCGTTTCATAAGACTTGTTATCAGTGACAACTGCCACATTTTTATGACAAATTTGCTCTCAGCCAATCAAATGCAAGGATTTCAGTAGCTTGTCACATCTATGACAACTTGTCACTGATGACAAGTTTTATGAAACGGGCCCCATGGGCACGTTTAGGCAAACTTACCCACAAACGTAGTCCTCACGCTAATCTTGTTTCTCACATCAAACTAAACCTTAAACCCTGTCACAACCCTAAGCTTAACCCTAAAGTCCTTGGAGAATATGAGACCGGAGCGATCGTCGCAGGAGCAAACTAATGTCATGTCACTCATTAAGCATGTTTATTGTGAAGGCTCTTGCAACACAAAACATGTAATGGAAGCAATACAGAATAATCTGTATTTTTTTTGTGTGTATAATTTATTGGATTTGTTATTGAAATGGTCAATTTTCCTTAGAATGTCCTATTGTAGCAAAATCCGTGTTGTATTTTCGTTTGTACGTGAAACAGAAGTTGCAGCAATAACGTGAAATTGAACCAAAAAGATCTCTTCGTCTAAATGTTATAAAAACACCTGGGCAAGGCGACTTTAGAGCTTATTTGATTGAATTTATTATTTAAAATGTGCTTCCTCATCTTAATTTTCATCGAAAATTGAATATCGGACGCGGTTTTAGGAGTCGCTTTCTCGTCCTGAAAAAGGTACTTTCAGCAAGTTACCTCCTCGTCGCACGTTTAAAATTTCTCAAGAATCCACGAACCTCTTTGTGTAGACCATCAGCGAGCCCGTGGGATATGCCCAGCGAATATTTCTCTTCCTTCTTCTCAGCCAGTCAAGAAGACGAAGGAAGTCGTTCCTGCTCTTAGACCCCCGCACTCCTTTCAGTAGCCATATGACTGATTTCCTGTACATCTCAAACCGCCACAAAATGGATTTGTATTTATCCATGCCGAGGACTTTAGGGTTGCGCGCGATTTCGTACAGAATGTACTGCTGATACTGGTTGAACGTCACGAGGTCCGCGCGTGTCCCGACGTCTCTCTCGAACTTTCCGCCAATAGGAGCGAGGTTTATTCTGATGACGTAGTCGTGACCATCTATCGCCGCCCCGCATTTGCTGTCCGTCAATATCCCAGAGTTCCCCACGATTGCGCATGAGCGCTGAGCTTTCATCGTTTCCGTCCATCCCCGCCTCGCGTTGGCAGTCGCATTCCTGTCGAAGGTGTAGTATCTCATCGGTGTTTTCAACTTGTAAATTTGCAAGGCTTTTTGCAATTTGATGTATTTTGACACGTGGCGCCTGTGGTAAGACAATCCGAAAAGAACTAGTTGAGACGTGGTTAGACACTTGCTTTGAAACACGACCGATACGTGTACTTGTTTACTCCGACCCAGTAAATGACTGAATTACGTGTTGTTTATAAGGAAAATAGAGACATTATCAGGGTGAAAATGCTTTTGATACCAGCGGTAATGTATAAATCACGTTAATCACTCATTACATTGCACTTCCATTTAAGGACCCATCATTTAGAATCATCAACATTGTATTACAGTATTATGCAGCTGTAGTATATTGCTCATAAAGCTCATAAAGTCTCCACGAGGAAGCTCATGGTGATTTTTTTTTCTGATGTTTTGTAAAATATATCTTTAGAATATCATTTGGCAGGGTTTTTTTTGTGTTAAGTATGATGATGGATGTGTAATATTCATACTTGTGTACTATTAGTGAAAATTTGGTATTTTTGTGCAATATATTCATATTTGATTGTGATTTCTTACATGGATGTTATGTTAGCCCAATGTGTTCAATTTAATTTGGAGGTATTTATATGTCATTGCAATGTATTTTAGCCTTCGGGCTACGAATTTGCAAGTTTTTACCAAATTTACCATTTTAGCAGTGGCGTATCTAGGGGGGGGGGGGGCAAGGGGGGCACGTGCCCCGGGCGCCACTCCCCGGGGGCGCACAAAAACGAAGAAGAAGAAGAAAAAAAAGGGAAAAAAAACGAAGAAGAAGAAAAAAAAAGAAAAGAAAAAAAAAGAGAAGAAGAAGAAGAAGAAGAAGAAGAAAAAAACTCGCCCGGAAAAGGGGGGGGGGCAGAAAACCAAATCAAACAAGACAAAAAAAAAAAAAAATGATGCCGCCGACAAAATGACAATGTTTATTGTGTTCACACAAGAATTCCATGTTCTGTAAGTAAGCTGAAGTACAAAAATTTTCGGCTCGCTCGATGCGCTCGCTCGCCAAAATTTATATAAAAAAGAAGGTAAGAACAAAACGTGATGATGACATGGACAAAATGACAATGTCTATTGTGTTCACACATGTCACTTTATATTTAGCAGGCAAATGTTTCACGGAGCAGCGGCTGCCATTTCTTTCGTTCTGAAGCGATCGCCAATTGGATCAAAAGAAGGCGCCAACGGTTTCGAACATACGGGGGGGGGGGTTGGGGGCGCAGAAAAACCCCCAAACAACCCAAAACAAACAAGATAAGAACAAAACGTAATGATGACGCGGATATATACAAATTTCGGCTCACTCGCTCGTACTAATTTAGAGTATTTTTTAAAGTCTTCAGTTTGGGTCGTCACTATATCTCGTAAGAATTGTAAGATTTAATAAGCAAAAAGTGACAAGAATTTCATGTTTTGTAAGCTGAAATACAAAGTTTTTCGGCTCGCTCGCTGCGCTCGCTCGCGCCAAAATTTATCCCCAAAAAAGAGATAAGAACAAAACTTGATGACGCAGAAATATACAAATTTCGACTCACTCGCGCGTACTAATTTAGAGTATTTTTTAAAGTCCTCAGTTTGTTGGTATAAATCGTTATCGTCGTCACTATATCTTGATTAGAATAGTAAGATTTAATAAGCAAAAAATGACAAGAATTCCATGTTTTGTTAGCTGAAATACAAAAATTTTCGGCTCGCTCGCTGCGCTCGCTCGACAAAATTTATTTAAAAAAGAGATAAGAACAAATCGTGATGATGCCGCGGAAATATACACATTTCGGCTCACTCGCGCGTACTAATTTAGAGTATTTTTTAAAGTCCTCAGTTTGTTGGTATAAATCGTTATCGTCGTCACTATATCTTGATTAGAATAGTAAGATTTAATAAGCAAAAAATGACAAGAATTCCATGTTTTGTTAGCTGAAATACAAAAATTTTCGGCTCGCTCGCTGCGCTCGCTCGCCAAAATTTATTTAAAAAAGAGATAAGAACAAATCGTGATGATGCCGCGGAAATATACACATTTCGGCTCACTCGCGCGTACTAATTTAGAGTAGTTTTTCTAAGTCCTCAGTTTGTTGGTATTAATCGTTATCTATAAGGCCGTCACTATATCTTTATTAGAATTGTAAAATTTGATAAGCAAAAATTGACAAGAATTCCATGTTTTGTTAGCTGAAATACAAATTTTTCGGCTCGCTCGCTGCGCTCGCTCGCCAAAATGTATAAAAAAAGAGTTAAGAACAAATCGTGATGATGCCGCGGAAATATACAAATTTCAGCTCACTCGCGCTTACTAATTTAGAGTATTTTTTAAAGTCCTCAGTTTGTTGGTATAAATCGTTATCGTCGTCACTATATCTTGATTAGAATTGTAAGATTTAATAAGCAAAAAGTGACAAGAATTCCATGTTTTGTTAGCTGAAATACAAAAATTTTCGGCTCGCTCGCTGCGCTCGCTCGCCAAAATTTATCAACATTCATTACATTTAAATCACCCTCAAAAAGACCCCTTTTAAGTGCTTGAAAAAGTACATCATGTGGACTGTGTTTAAAGTCCCTACTGGGATGGGGTTGGGGTGGAACACTTTTTCAGAAATTAGGGGCGCAATTTTCGCGCTTGCCCCGGGCGCCGTTTTCCCTAGATACGCCACTGCATTTTAGTAATAATGATATTTCTAATAACTGTATACTGTCATCACTTCGTTTAATTTAGGTTCTAGGACAATTACCCCCTGGAAAATTACCCCAGACCCTTCCCCTTCCCCTAATCCTAATCCTGAACTTAATCCTAACCCAAACCCAAAATCTATCCATAAGGAAGGCTAAACCTAACCCTCATTTACACTCTAGGCCTCTAACCCTTGCACTAACCGATATTCAGCTTGGAGTACTCTCCCCTATTGTGGGGCGGGGGGGGGGGGGATTGTCCTGATATGATTGTTCCATTCTAGGAAGGACTAACAATACGTAGGCCCTCGTGCATGGTGTCTAAGAACCATTCTAAAATCAAATGGTAACGCAGAAGTTTTATTATCATTGAACGTGTTGAAAAGAGTCAACTTGAGCATTAATGAAAGAAGTTTCCCTTTGAGGCGCGCTACTTACATCTACAGATTAGTTCCTCTATTCCTCTATTTAAAGGAGACCGGATTATTTTCAACTATAAATTAGTTATAGTGAGGACAGAGTTTCAGAATTAGTAATAATTGGAATGAAAAATAAGAAATTTTTCAAAATTTAGAACAAATTGCAATGAGCAAGGATGATGACATGGCAGAGTCACCAAAAGAATGTAAGAGTTGGGGCTCAAGGAAGCAGAACAAAAGAAGAATGCATGCATAGATTATACACAGGTGAACTCACAAGCAAGCGGTATTGCAATGGAATTACACTGCTACATTTCTGAAATATGTGAACCTCCTATGTCATCATCCTTGTTCAATGTAATTTGTTTAAGGTTTTTCAAAGTATTGTTTTTCCGCTCAAGAACCACAATAAATTCCACAAATCTAGACATGGAGTTGTGGATTTATGTACTACATGATGTGAAATTATGAAAATCGTCTGGAATGACCCTTTAAGTCTCATTCTGCACCATAATACGATGTATACCTCATCATCAAAAGAGCGTAATTCGGGCGTTTCGCCCCGCTCCGATTTCCGTCCGCTTTTCGCATGGCCGACTTGACTGTGGTCGAGTTGACTTTCGTTGCTTGTTTGCCAGACTCCACGAGCCTATTGAGGACTTCACTGTGCCTAAGCGTGCCGTTGACGCAAATCGATGACGAATTTCCATTGTCTGCTTCCAGTCGTCTAAACTTGCCTGCGGTCTTAGGCGGGACCACTCCAGAATAGTCTGCAAAATGATTCAAGCGTGAAATGTGTTGTTTTATTTTCGTCAATCATTTACATTATAGAAGCGACCAAACGGATGTTTGCAAAACGCTTGTTCCGGCTCCTCTGTGAATGGGGACAAAAGGGGACAAAATAGATATAATATACTATAGTGTGAATTATCAATTTGCGAGAAACTTCAAGAAATGAATGTACCAATATAGTCAATAGGTTTTTATAGTCATTCTATTTTACTATAATTTTTCTGTTTTGTTCCCTCATTGAGTTTACGATCGTAAACTTCTTCGCTCTTTGATATTTGGGCATTTTAGACACCACAATGTATAGACCTCTTCTTCAGAACCATCGCGTACATTTTTAGCTCACCTGAGCCAAAGGCTCAAGTGAGCTATTGCGATCGCCCTTCGTCCGGCGTCCGTCGTGCGTCGTGCGTCGTGCGTCGTCCGTCGTGCGTCGTCCGTCGTCCGTCGTGCGTAAACTTTTTACATTTTCATCTTCTTCTTGAAAACCCCAAGACCGATTTTCATCAAACTTGGCAGGTAGCATCCCTAGGGGGTTAGGAAATCAATTTGTTAAAATGGGCACCATGACCCACCCAGGGGGCCCCCAGGGGGCCCAAACCCCCCAAAATTAAGGAATCTGTAAAAATCTTCTTCTCTAGAACCAGAAGTGATAGAGCTAAGTTAATACTATGAGTTAGTACATTGATGACTGTAGTTTCAAGTTTGTTCATGGCAGAATCAGGGGTGGTCCCCTTGGGACCCAGGGGAGGGGGGTGGGGAGGGGTTCTACTGGGGCCTAAATTATACATTTTCATCTTCTTCTTGAGAACCCCATGACCCATTTTCACCAAACTTGGCAGGTAGCATCCCTAGGGGGTTAGGAACTCAATTTGTTAGAATGGGCACCGTGCCCCACCCAGGGGGCCCCTAGGGGGCCCAAACCCCCCAAAATTAAGGAATCTGTAAAAATCTTCTTCTCTAGAACCAGAAGTGATAGAGCTAAGTTAATACTATGAGTTAGTACATTGATGACTGTAGTTTCAAGTTTGTTCATGGCAGAATCAGGGGTGGTCCCCTTGGGACCCAGGGGAGGGGGGTGGGGAGGGGTTCTACTGGGGCCTAAATTATACATTTTCATCTTCTTCTTGAGAACCCCATGACCCATTTTCACCAAACTTGGCAGGTAGCATCCCTAGGGGGTCAGGATCTCAATTTATCAAATGGGCACCATGCCCCACCCAGAGGGCCCCAGGGGCCCCAATCCTCCCAAATGAAGGAATCTTAAAAAATTTGGGCCCTTATTGTACATTTTCATCTTCTACTTGAGAATGCCTAGTCAAATTTTGGTCGAGCTGTGAATAATTTACATGAGTGACTGCGTGAAAGGTGAACTTGCGATACTCAGGTGAGCGCTAGACCCGCGGGTCTCTTGTTGTATTATGACGTTCTTTTTCAGGGTTTGCTTGTTTAATTTCTATTTGAGAAGATGGCTGAATAGCCCGTATTCAGCTGCGCTATAGCTGGTCTTCTAATTTGGTCTATTACTCAGTATTTAATTAGATTTGAGGCGGACCACTTTCCCGGGTTATGCACCCTGCTCTTTGCTTTGAATGAATTAAGAGGAATCTTTTACGTACATGAGTTTTGACTTTCTTGCACACGAGACCTCCATTGTATGTCCTATTAGAGAGACAGAGCGTTTTGCCTCTTACTTCTACTTACACATGTTAGAGGGGACGGTGTGATTAAACGCAATTGACGTTCCTTAGTTAGACTCGGGAATCGAACCCGGGTCCTTTGGACCTGGAGGCAGACGCGCTGTCATTGACTGAGCCAATTCACCGCCGTGAAGTATTCTGCAGTCCATGAGCAGGACTCTCTTTTCATTCATATCACACAGTACCAGTTCCAACCTCATAATGATTGTATAGTTGTGGTCCTGTAGGCGCAACTCAGAAGGGAACTCCAGCCTTGTCTTGTACCTACCATCGTCAGTTGATTGTACCAAGTTCATCATGTTAGTTTGTGTTGTATAGATGGGGAATGGATAACAAGTACAGACACATCACCTCTTATATTCATTCTTTCTTCTGCTGCTGATAATGAACAGAGCGACTAAAAAATGTCAACATTCTGTACGTGGGAACTTGGTTGTCCTCTCTCTCTCTCTCTCTCTCTCTCTCTTTCTCTCTATTTATTTATCAAACCATCTATTAATCTATATATCTCTTGAGTAAGAGAAGTGTATGATTACAGGAGACCCCCATAACGCTTGGCTGCAATTGAAGGTAGTTACAACAAGATGCTATGCATCACAAGACGGTATCAATCATGTATACGAGTTGGCAGACCACAGACCTTGAACAAAAGCATTTGCAGAAACCGGAATGCATAAACCATAAGTGAGCAAATCAATAAGCCTAAATGTTATTAATCTCCGTAGAACGAACGGCACCATACCCGGTAATTATACCCCCACCCACACATAGTGTGTAGGGGGGTATATAGGAATCACCCTGAGGTCGGGTGGCCGGTCGGTTGGCCGGTCGGTCGGTCGGTCGGTCGGGCGGGCGGGCGGTCGGGCGGTCGGGCGGTCGGTCCGTTGCAAAATCTTGTGGGTCGAACTCTTCTCTCAATTTTTGAGCAATTGACCCCAAATTTGGCATGTGTGACCGCTATCAAAGGTAGATGTGCAAGACACCTTTTTCGTTAGTATTGCATAATGCGTTGCCATGGCAACGGCATATTTTCGTAAAAACTTGTGGATCGAACTACTCTCTCATTTTTTGAGCAATTATCCCCAAATTTAGCATGTGTGACTGCTATCAAAGGGAGATGTGCAAGACACCTTTTTCGTTAGTATTGCATAATGAGTTGCCGTGGCAACGGCAAATTTTTAAAAAATCTAACAAAATGTTGTGGATCGAACTCCTCTCTCATTTTGTGAGCAATTGACCCCAAATTTGGCGTGTGTGACTGCTATCAAAGGTAGATGTGCAAGACACCTTTTTCATTAGTATCACATAATGCGTTGCCATGGCAACGGCATATTTTCATAAAAACTTGTGGATCGAACAACTTTGTCATTTTTTGAGCAATTAACTTCAAATTTGGCATGTGTGACCGCTATCACAGGCAGATGTGCGAGAGACCTTTTTCATGAGTATTTCATAATGCGTTGCCATGGCAACAGAAGATTTTCATAAAAATCTTGCAAAATGTTGTGGATTGCTCTACTCTCTTAGTTTTGTAGCAATTCAGTTTTAATTTGGGTTATGTGATCAATGTAATGTATATTTGTGCAAAACACATTTGATGTGTGTGGTAATGAATCTGTTGCCATGGTAACAGTATGTTTTTTTAACCAATCATACAAAAATGTGTTGATTAGCCTAACTCCTTCAGTTTTCAAGCATTTGGCTTAAAAATTGGCACATGTGACCACTGTTGTATGTAGATGTGCATACTTACTCTTTTGTCATTGTTGATCAATGTGTTGCCATGGTAACAGCATAGTTTGAATGAAAATCATACGAAAATATTGTGGATTCAGTTAACTCCCTCAGTCTTAGAGCATTTGACTTGAAATTTGGCACACATGACCACTATAGTATATAGATGTGCAAACTTAATCTTTCATGAGTGGTGAGCAATGCGTTGCCATGGTAACAGATTTTGTTTACCAAAACAAACACAAAAATATTGTGGATTCTGCTAACTTCCTTTAGTCTTCGAGCATTCAGCTAGAAATTTGGCACACATGACCACTGTGGTACGTAGATGTGCAAAGGTAATCTTTCGTCAGTGGTGATCAATGCGTTGCCATGGTAACAGCATATTTTTAATGAAAATCAGGCGAAAATATTATGGATTCAGTTAACTCCCTCAGTCTTTGAGCATTTGGCTTGAAATTTGGCATACCAATATGCAACCACTATAGCATATAGATGTGCAAACTTAATCTTTCGTCAGTGGTGAACAATGGGTTGCCATGGTAACAGCAGCTTTTCACTAAAATGCATACAAAAATATTGTGGATTCAGGTAACTACCTCAGTCTTTGAGCATTTAGTTTGAAATTTGGCACATCTGACCACTATAGTATGTAGATGAGCATACATAGTCGTTGGTCATTGTTGATCAATGTGTTGCCATGGTAACAGTATATTTTGAATGAATATCATGCAAAAATATTGTGGATTCAGTTAACTCCCCCCCCCCCCAGTCTTTGAGCATTTGGCTTGAAATTTGGCACATGTGACCACTATAGCATATAGATGTTCAAACTTAATCTGTCATTATTGTTGAACAATGCGTTGCCATGGTAACAACATTTTTTCACCAAAAAGCATGTGGATTCCGCCAACTCCCTCAGTCTTTGAGCATTTAGCTTGAAATTTGGCACACCTGACCACTACGGTACGTAGATGTGCAAACTTAATCTGTCATCATGGTTAATCATTGTGTTGCCATGGTAACAGCATAGTTTGAATGAAAATCGTATAAAAATATTGCGGATTCAGGTAACTCCCTCAGTCTTTGTGCATTTGGCTTGAAATTTGGCACATGCAACCATTGTAGTACAGAGATATGCAAACTTTGTATGTCATCGTTGAACAATGTGTTGCCATGGTAACAGTGTATTTTAAATGATAATGATACACTAATGTGAATTCAACTAAGTCCCTCATCCTATTACTTGTAGCATTTGGCTTGAAATTTGGCACATGTGACGGCTATAATAGTTGTGCAAACTTAATTTTTTTCATAATATCCAACACTGTGTTGCTATGGTTATACAATTTTTAATAAAAACCATAGAAATCATCAATTTATCTTGCTCACTCAGTTTTTGAGCACTTGACTTGGGATGTGGGACATTTGACTACCGGTAACAGTGAGCAATACATTTATTTACTGTTGGACAGTGCATTGCCATGGTATTTTTTTTTTCATTAAAAAGTAAAAAAAAAAAAAAAAAATCCTGGTTGAGCTAATTTCCTCAGTTGTGGGTGGGGGTATATTAATCACAATGAGTGATAGTTCTAGTTCTGTATACATTCCAAAAAGAACAGAACTAAAATTTCTCCAAAAGGGGATTACTCGTGCAAGAATAAAAAAGAGCACTTTTCATATGAAAAAGGGGAGAGGAAAAAAAGAGCACGCACAATAGCAACATGTGTTGTTCATGAATTTCAGACGTGATTTCTCACGAGCCTGAATTCATTGAACCGAAATTCATTGAACCGAGTGATAGTAGACCAGCCAAACCTCAAAAAAGGCTCTAGATAAGGATTCGACGGCATTTTTTGTTAATGCTCCGTTCTCATACTGAAAGTCTTGCAAAAATACTAAGGAATAGCGTACGGCCGGATGTCACGCGCGTTTTTGCCGAAAAATGTCATTTTTAGCACAAAATTCAGATGCATGTCAAAAATCACGATTTTTATTTTTTGCTTGCATTCAATTGATATTTGAAAGATCATGAGTTTCAATTGTCCCTTTTAATGAAATTGCAATTTAAATGTGTTTCCTTAGCAATTTAAAAAGTCATTTTGTACAGCCATATATGGGGCTCTCAAATGTTTGGGTGTTGTTTTCTCGAAATAATATTCACAGATTAATTAACGTTCTGCAAAGTTTGCTTTTCCAAGCTAATTAGATGATCTTCCAAAAGTAATTTAATGTTTTATAAAACTACAAGTGCTTCTTTAATTGAATGTGTCAATATTATTTCTAGTTTTCTTGAAGAAATCTTTACTTTTAATCAAAACTCTGAACTTGCAGGAACTCAGAAAATGCATTTTCGAGCATTTTCCAATAGCCCCGCGCAGCTTGTGTGCGCGCGAATACTTAATACGTGTGCGTACGTCTACCCCTACGAGCTAGCTAGCTACAGGTGAAATCTCTCGCGCGAGAGCTGCATGTTTCGGTCGTTGAGTTGGAAACGTGGTGACTGGAAAAGGGACTATTTCCTTCGAATGTAAGTAACTTAGTAATTAAATACATCGTTCTTTATTGCACTGCATAACGAAACTTAAAAATCTGTTTTGATCTAACAGTTAGATATACAACTTTGATCTGAGACTTGGCTAATATCAAGGTTCAAGCGCTAGTACTACGTAAGGCCGATGTCTTTAATTACTGTATTTCGCACCGATCCCGTGGGCGCGGGCATGCCTACCAACCCCCGGGCCGCCACCCGAGCGTGCCGGCGGTGCTTGTTAGTAGAACACCGATTATTCCGTAAAGCACGTCTTGACGCGGTGCGAAAAGAGGCCTAACAAACATTAGGTATACGTCTAGATTTAGGTGTCTTGTTCGTTCGATCTAGGTTTGTAATCTATGGCCTCATCACATGCAGTTGGACTGAATCCTCGTCTACTGTCAGGTCTAATCTATCTAACGGTTACACTCTCTCTAACTGTTAATACTAACGTTAGTGTTAGACATTCTAGCTAGTAGGGGTAGTGTTACTCTAAGTCTAACGTTAGTGTTAGTGTTAGAATGTACGGCTACGCCTGTTATTAATTATGCCAAAACAATTTAATCGGGCTAGGCCCTATGATAGTATAATCACAATGAACTTAACACCTAACGTTAGCACATTAGCAGTTGTATAACGTGGACAGTACAGGCCCACTACTACTAACGTTACTGCGCTGGTTAGATATATTTGTAGGGCTAGAGCCAGGTCCAGGGCAAGGGGCTGTAGTCTATACAGAAGGTGTAGATGTAGATCTACCAACGTTTAAAGTCTAATATACTAGACCTGCAATATAAAATCTAGGGCCGGGGTCTGAAGCATAAATAGCTGGCGTCTGGAATTAGGATCTGGGTCTAACCTTATTCAAGATCTGGGCCACTGATTCTACCTAACGTTAGAGGTTTCTAGTAACCTACGACTCATATCTAGGCAGTTTTGTTGTAAAGACCCAGCTTACTAGGCCTAGCTAGACCTAAGTTTAGACATCTAGAGGTTCTAAAATCTATGCATAATAATTATATTATATATGTAGGCTAACTTTGATCAAAAAGTTCATGTTAGATCTAACATTAGAAGATCCTAACATTAGCTCTAACGTGAATTAGCTAGACTAATATTAGTCTCTAGAGCAGAGGTCTAAGGTTGATTCCACTCTTTCTGGTATTTGTAGACCTGTGGGTTCAGAAAAAGAGTCTAGGATTTAGGCCTAGGTGTGTTATATATAATCGAGTCTACAACCAAGTGATCTTGCCATTCGAATATGCCCGAAAGAGAGAGAGAGAGAAAGTGTTCAGTCCTGACTGCCAACCTCTCCTAAACTGTGAATCATTTACATGTACTCTTCCAGTTTACAAGTAGATCTAGTCAAAGAGGAACTATTTAGAAATGTCTTTACTCATAAGTACCAAGTTCTTATGTTAATGTCTCAAAGAATAAAGGTTCCTTTGAAAAAAAAAGAAGTAAATATTACATTTTTAATGGATCATTTATACCGACCCACTGAAACCTAAATATCTTCCTTCTTCTTTTTTAACTTTTTAAAAAGCTTTTAAAAAAATATCATCTTAATAAAAGAGATATATTTTTAGTTATAATTGATTTGCATGGGGAACAAAGAAAATTATGTCAATGTCAAGATGCCTTTTCAAAACAATCAAATTTCAAATTGATTTTATTTTTTGTTCACTGTTAGCTTATAAGGCTCTGCTTTAAAGATGAAAAAAATTATTTGAGTCATGTTGATTTCTGTTTTCAGCTAGATGTACCAACAAGTGGACAGACTGAGTCTTGTCTTCAAACTTCACCAAAGAGAGAGACATAGGCCTATCCTGACTTGCCAAAATCTAATTGTAAAGACTGAGCTCTTTCTACCTGCAACAAAGTGCAGAACAACCAGAAGGTAAGAAACGGTAAATGTCTTAAATAGCGGTCTAATTTGAAATATCTTTTAAATACTAACTTACTAAGTGTTTGATTATCAAATGTATCACTTCAGTGCCCAGTTGAAAATAATGCCAAATCTAAATACATTGAGTATCAAATATTCCTATTCCATTTGAATAAATTGTAACAAGCATGTTTTCACTTTGACAGTTGCATTACAATGCAGTGTACAAGTACTTTGCAAACAAAGAGAGGAGAATAATCTTATACACGTGTATCTCCATTTATATAAGAAGGGGAGCAAATCTCTGATCAAATGTGTATTCTTGTTTTCTTGTAAATTCATTGCATGTTCTATTGTAGAGGATCATATGAAAGAACGGTATTCTATCTACTGAAGATGAGATCATATAAAAATCAAACATAAATGTAATCAAGTAAGATATTATATGTAATGAAATATTTCTCAACCATGTCAATTGGCACAAGTGTTCAATGTGTGCACAGATGAAAATACGTCTGTAGTAACAAATCAATTAACTTTCCATTGTTATTATGTTGCGTTAAGTATGACGTAAGGGTGATATGCTGTGATGTATTGTTCTTTATTTTTATCAAGGTGTCAGCAACAAATGGACATGCTGAGTTTGAGATCACATCCACTAGAGTGAGGGGGAGATAGAAAGATGTCTTGACTGCGATGTGAATGCCCTTTCCAGCTCACAAGTAAGTGTCAACCATTTGAAATTAGGAATATCATCTCATGAATACAAACCGATTTATGCAAGGAAATCATATCCTAATCCACATACAAATGAGAGCATGATACAATCAAATATTTGTGTACAGGAATTACAGGTGTCAAGATGACTTCCATCCTACATAATTCATTGTCAGTAAGATGTGGCTTTAGAGCATCAAAGATGATGATAACAATGACATGATTAATGTATTACATGTAAGACAAATTAATGTTGACAGTGACCTGAAGATCCAAAATCTCTATACTAAGTGATTCATGAGATCGTGATGATTAATTCTAATTCATGATGAATGTGTTTGTTTTTTTGTTGCAGTATGATTATTCTGTTTCACTCATAAAAATGATAACTTATTTAAGTTTTTGTTAATTGTATTTTCGACCAGAATTAGCACAAAGTGGACAAAATGGACCCTGCAAACCACAGCCAACTACGGACAAGAGAGAGAGAAAAAAAGAAAGAGACAGATGTCCTGACTACCAACTTCTAATCTGTGCATCCTGTACTCTATTTCGAAAGGAAATATGGGAGGTAAGCAATAATACATGTAAAATGTAAACCCCAAATATGTTGGAATATTTTGTCAAGCCTTTGACATTTTGACCAAATTTTTGACTGTCGATCGTTCATTGGGCAGAAAATTAACGCATGTTTTGCTAAATGAATGCAGTACTGCATATGCATGTAGTCAATCACTCCAACAACGAAGATTTACATGAATTAACGCTGATTATCTTTTTTTAGCCTCTGTCAAAGATGGTTGCAGGAGTTTTTATGTTGTTGCAGTCATCCATTCACACGCACATCTGTCCTATTCTCATCTTGCAATAACTTAACATTTACTCAGCAGATCATCTTCATCTTTGGTTTTATACAAACGAAATGATTACCTGCTGAGCCTTGTACAAGTAGCATTTTAGTTATTGTTGTGATTTTGCTGCTGATTGTAAATTACAGGGAAACCCTGATTTTTATTGACTGTAGAGCATTGCTACCATGACATTATATTTACCTTCGGATGGCAAAGTTACCATAACCTCTAAGCAATTTGACTTTGATTAGTTATGAGGGTATTGATGTGAAAGGTCACGGGGACATTGTATGCACGAAAGTGTTGAATGTATCAAGTTGCAGTATCAGGCAAGCACTACCTTGAAATTCTTCTGAATGGAATAAAAAGCTTAATGGAAAGAATTGGATATTTGGATCATGAAAGTTTCCTACATTTTATATTTCATCGTGTACTCGCGGTTAAATTGCTGCAATTAGGATCTACTGTATAAAATAATATACTTTACAGTTTCAAGGAAACACTACATTATAGAGGAAATCAAGTAACCGTATGTCTTTATTAGCGTATATGTCACTGTGTCTTCACCAAAGATTAAAATGCCCATGTCACTTTCTTCATCAAGTAAAGACAGATACACCATTCTTTCTCTCTCTCTCCCTCTCTCTCTCTCTGTCTCTCTCCAGAAACAACCCTGCCAGGCTATCCGGTCCGCATCCAGATTCCGTATGAAGGATGTCATCAGAACCTGAACTTACATGTGGAATGCATCCATCTAAACTTCTCAAATATAATCACAATGTGCTTTCAGGACTATTATAGAAGTTGAATATATAAAAGACATGTGTATATATTAGAAATTTCTACTAATCCAGATTAAATGCTTCTTTTCTAATCTTTTGTTTTCTTTTTTTTTTCCTTAGTGATGAAGTAAAACAAGGCCTGATATCAAAATGTGCACAACACTGCTTGGCAAAGAGCATTTACAATATGATTTGATATAGATCTACTTCTAATTTTGATGGCAGCATTAAAGGGATGAGGGATGGTCTACTTTTGGTTGAGATGGGGGCTGAGATGGAGATTTTGTAAAATAATGAGAACCCTGTAATGAAATATTAAAGAGAAAACAATACCAAGAGGAATTCCAAATTTATTTGTTAAAAATTGGTTTTGAAAAGGCTGAGATGTACAAAAACAAAGAGGTCCTAATAAAGGTGGTACCCACTTCTAATTATTATCATTCTGTGTCACTTTTTAAAAAAATTTCTTGGCCGTTTCAAAACCAAGAACTTTAATCAAACAAACTTCAAATTACTCTAAGAATTTGATGCTCTTTCATATTTCACAAGTTGTTTTTATTTGCTTGCAAAAAGTTAAAGTCTGAATCTCCATCTCAACCAAAACTATACCATGCCTTTGAGACTCAGAGTTACAAGCCGCATACTAGTACAATGTAGTTCATGGAAATTGATCCTGTTATTTCCTTTGAAGCCCAAACGCCAACATTTTAATCCTGTCAGATTGGAATGTCTTTTGTTTTTGTTTTTAAGGGGGGGCAACAAAAGGGAAGTAAACTTTGCCTTTCTTCATCAGATGGAGGAAAATATGTGACATGTTAGTCAGAAAAAAAAAGAAAACTGCACGTTGAAGTGCTTAAAAAGAGAAAATTTCACAAAGTAACAGTTGGTGAATCTGAAGGGAAATAGCAAAGAGCATGTTTTTTTCTTTTCTAGTTTAAGATATAAAAGAATAGTATGTAGCTTAAAGGAACGAACATAAGTGAAATCTTTCAATCCAAACGCCAAGTACAAGAAGTAGTGAAAAGAAAATGTACTGGTCAAGATGTATGCTTTGCCAGGTTTCTTTCACATGTGCCATAATTGTCATGATGTTGGTAATACTGTAATATATGTTAGCTATTCAGGGCCCCAGCAATGTATTCTGGTACTTGGAATAAGGGAAAGTATTAGAGGGAAACATTACCCATGCATTTTGGAGAGGTGATCTTTTTTTCTTCACTGAGAGACGAGTATTCAGTACAGATATCTTATCACACTGGTCTGCAGAACACAAAAATAATATCAGACTAAAAGTAGATTTTTAAAAATTTGGCAGTCACCATTCTAATTTAGTTGTACATTGACGAAAATTCAATGCAACAGCGTACAGTCATAATTAGCTAGGATATGTAACCACAAATTGTTAAAAAGATAGAGATATTGAAATATTGCTTAAAGAGAACATTTTGTTTTTCTAACTGGTGTAACGTTTGTGATGCTGGACACATTCAATTATTAGTTCAATAGTTTATTTATTTCCATCATCACAAAGAAAAGAAAAGAAAAAGTTGACATAATCCAAAGTGATACAATTTTTTTTTCATTTCTCTTACACTCGTCCGATAAAGGATTTTTTTTCAATACAATATAAATTATACACGAATGATGTCGTAAAAAAGAAACAATGCACTTTGTCATGGCAACAAAAATAGTAAATAATCACAATGATGGAAAACAGTGTTCCACTAAAAAAGCCACGCTTGTAAAACGTGGAACACTGGAACAAAACAACAGCACCAATTTGTTATACCAATAAGACATATTCATTTTAAATTCTTCTGTATACTATTGTACATTTTACTCATTGATATAATGATGTTGATACTATGAACAATACTTACTAGGATTTTAGGATGCAAACGTATAAACTATATAGCATATCACATTTGTGGCACAGACACTATGGGGCCAGGTGTGCCAGGAAAATTGAACGGAAAGGAAGATATGCAATCGGCCACAAAAAAAAAACATAACGACGACAACAACAACAACAATAACACAATACACAGAAACAACAGAATTTGAGGAAATGCACTCAGACAGATACTGGACAACGAAGAACGAGGAAAAAGGAGCAGGGAAGAATAGAGAAGGAAAAGGAGAGGGATGGAAAAGGTCTGTGGACACACTACAAAATCTCAAGGAAAAGTGAAACATGACGGGTTTTTTCATTGAACAGAATTAACTGGTATATCTAGAAAACAAATATTTTTTGAGTTTATACTTAAATGTAATTAACTTCACAGATTCTTTTAGATCATTATCTAAGCTATTCCAGAATCTGGGTCCGGTATAAACAAATGTATTTTGAGTGTGTACAGTTCTAACTAAGGGAAGATGAAATTCTTTAGATTGTCTAGTGGGATAGTTATGTACGTGGCTGTTACGGTGAAATAAAGAATAAAATATTTTGGGCAGATGATTGCAGTTGTAATTAAACATAAATTGACCAAGTTGAAACAAATACAACTCTTTTATTTTCAGAATTTTGTGCTCAAGGAAAAGCTTGTCAGTATGTGCTCGGATATGAAGGTTAAAAACGATTCTGAGCGCCATCTTTTGCAGAAGAAAAAGCTTATCTAACAATGTCGAATATGTATTCCCCCAAGCAAGAATTCCGTAATTCAAGTACGGCAATACCAAACTTGAATAAAGCGTAATCAAAGCCGAAGAAGGAAGATAATATTTCAATCTATTCATTATGCCTATGTTACGTGCAATTACTTTACAAATATTGTTTATGTGACACTTCCATGATAACTTATTATCAACACAAACACCTAAGAATTTAATAGACGAAACCTCTTCTAGGGGAGTAGTGTCAAATATAACATTACCTGGTAATCTATCTAAAGAATTACTGAAAAACATATACTTTGTCTTCTCAATATTCAGTGACAATTTATTTGCATATATCCATTGTGAGACATTCTTCAATTCATCATTCACTGTACTAATCAAAGTATTAGGGTCAGGGTGGGAATAAAAAAGATTGGAATCATCCGCGAATAATATGAAAGAGAGTTTATCTGAAGATCTATAAAAATCATTAATGTAAACTATAAATAACAGTGGGCCTAACAAACTTCCTTGCGGAACACCACATTCTATTTTCTTCATAGAAGAATCAAAACTGTTCACATGTACATATTGAAATCTGTCAGATAAATAACTCGTAAACCATTGCAAGGCTTTTCCGCGAATACCATAATGGGATAACTTAGAAAGAAGTATACCGTGATTAATCGTATCAAAAGCCTTTGAGAAGTCCAGGAAGATGCCTATTGTATGCGAAAATGTATCAAGTGCATGTGTAATCTTTTCCACAAAGGTAAGTAAAGCGTGGGTGGTGTTGTGATTTTCTCTGAATCCAAATTGAAAATTCGTAAATATATTACTCATATTGAAAAATTTTACAGTTCGGATATGTACTATTCTTTCCAAAATTTTAGAAATTGAAGTTAATAACGATATTGGTCTGTAATTATTGACATCATTTTTCTCCCCTTTCTTATATATAGGTATAACTTTGGCAGTCTTCATTTGACTTGGTACAAGCCCAGTACTAAGTGATAGATTAATAATATATACTAAAGGATCTATTATTTGAAGAATTATATTTTTCAACAAATAATTATCGATTCCATCACAACCTGGGCTTTTCCCTTCTTTCAAATTATTAATAATATCAATAACTTCTTCATTATACGTAGGGTCCAAAAATATAGTTTTAGGATTAGGTATATCTAAAAAAATCAGAAAACACGTTATTAGATGAAGGGATACTTTGTGATAAATTTTTCCCAATCGATGCAAAAAAAAATCATTAAAAATTTCGGCCATACCAGCAGGTACATTGCTTGAGGTATTACCCCATCGTACTTCTGAAATACTAGATGCATCATTAGATGTATTCATAACATCTTTTATTGTTTTCCAAGTATTCTTAATATCATTTTTATATTTCATTATCTGGTTGACATAAAATTTTCTCTTTTGTAAACGCAATAAATTAGTAAGCGTGTTTTTGTAAGTCACATATTTTGTCTGTTTTTATCCGTAGGGTTACTCCTGTATTTAAAAAACAAATTATTTTTTCTATTAATCAATCTTAAAAGTGATTGGGTTATCCACGGGAGTCTTGGAGTTCTTTTATAAGAACTTTTCCTTGTGCAAAACGGAATATGTTCATCAATTTTAGAAGTGATAGTTTTCATAAAATAATCATAGCACAAATCAAGATCGGTATTGTTGTATACAAAAAACCAATCAATATCTTTTAAACTATTTTGCAAATTAATAAGATTATTGGCCGTAATCTTACGACGTCTCTGGTAATTATTTTGCCTAGGAGATAACTTAATTGGCACTTGTGTAAAGATTGGATAATGATCAGAGATGTCAGATAAAACAATACCAGACTCGGGAATTGGGAGAATATTACAAAAAATATTATCAATCAAAGTGGCAGATCGGTCAGTAACACGGGTCGGCTTAGAAATTAACGGTAATAAAGAAACAGACATTAAGGTTTCTACAAATTCTTGCGAAATATGTTGGGAGTTTCATTTCATAAGATCAATATTGAAATCACCCATTAAATATACATGTTTATTTGTAAAAATAGAGTTCTGCATTAAATTTTGTACATACAACAAAAAATCATTCGGATTCGATCCAGGGGGTCTGTAAACAACTCCAATCAGTATGTTTTTCCCATTCGGGTTTACCATTTCAACAAAAAGAGATTCAACTACATCAGTCATGACATTCAATTCTTCGTGGATAGAATATTCAAATTTGTTGGGGATGTATAAACCCACGCCACCACCCATTCTTTCTTTTCTATTTCTGTATACGAAATCAAAGCCGGATATAGAAAATAAATGACTTATATTGGGAGTCAACCATGTTTCGGTCAGACCTATAACAGAACAGTTATTACCAGAGTTTTCTAAAAATCGCAACTTATCAAAATTTCTACTTATGCTTCGTATATTCAAATGAGCTAACAAAAGATTGTCATCATCACTATTCATAACATATTGTTCATACTGATTTACAGTCAGATAAACACATGATGAACTTTGCACAGGATCTTCAGGATCAAAATTATATTCAAATTCTTGTGCTGAAGCATTAAGTTTGTTCGATAAGTATGCTTCATATAAGGTGGAAGTTTTGTTTTCCTGCGCGGACGTAAAAGAGCGCCCAACTGTATCATAAAATTCATCATCGTTCACAGAGTTGAAAACAAATGTTGGATTAGCCATAAGTATAAAGAAAATCACAGCGGAATCGACAAAAGTTCCACTTAGACCTAGACCTGGAGATTGTAGTTATGTAGGAATGTACAGACCTGGAAGAAGAGAAAGAGAAACGCATATACACAAACATGAAACACATACAAGAAACACACACATGAAGCATAGACATGAGACACAGACAAGACACGAGAAACAACAAGGACGCAGACAAGACATAGCCGATGATATCAAATTGGGCACACACGTCCGTGGCCTGTGTCTGCTCTGCCAATACAAAACGAGGCATAAGCAATAATATCAGCATGGATTTAACAACAGACTGCATTTGAGTGAGGGGGCTCCCTTGATATTCAAAAAATATCATTTTCATACGAGATATATATATATACATTATAGTATATGTCACATTAAAAAAAAATTGAGGCTATCAATGCAGTTAATGTAGTCAGCGCAATTTGTATTGTTTTTCAAACTCTTTGGATGTATGTCACAGAGATTTGTTCATGAAAGACATTTTCACTGAGGACTCATTCTTTTCTAATGCTTTTAATCATTTAAGAAGATTGCTTTCAGATGGATTTTTTTGTTTGTTTTTAGATGTCCACAAATGGAGACTGAGGTTCTTTACCTTTCAAAACGAAATACTGTTGAAGAGAAATAATTATATATATTTTGCAGGATTCAAGCATGTTCTTACTGTGTATGGTATTCTAATCAGCATTTTGGTAACCAGCAACATAGATGTCAAGTGCTGCTATTCTAGTAAATGTATGCTAATGGCAAATCATTGCTTTAAAAAAGAGAAATTGCCTCGTTTACTGTTTACTGTATTTCATTCGTGAACGCTGTTTGAGACGGTGGTTGCGGGCGTGTGCACATTGTGTAGTACGTTTTGTTGGTTGACTGGGAATTTAGAGTGTTGGTGATAACTGAAATTATTTTTTTTTCACAAATTTGTGATAATATAGAAAAAAAAATCGAATTGCAAACAAACAAGTTGATACATGTCTGCTCCAAGGACATAGAACTTGGCCAAGGATTAATATAATCTGCAATATAGACTCGATGATATAACCGACTTAATGATGGGAAGGGGAAATGAGGCTGTTATTGCATTGTACGCATTTCACTTCTACTTCCTTTTTACTTCTTGTTTTCTCTTTTGAGGGTGATATTTGCCTTACTTTTTCACACAAATCCGGGATACATAATAACATTTTTATGTCGCCGACTAAGTGTGCGTTCCAAACAACGTTCATGTAATTAATCAACCATCATAAAAGAAACATTTAGTATAAGTCTTCTGCGGGAGAATAAATCTAAATAAAATGCAAACACCTCGCCTTTGAACATTACAAAAGTAAAAGTGATTTCGTGCCTATCCCTTGCAGGGCTCCGTTTCAGGGCCTGAGAATGCAAACTATATAGCATTATGAATTCCAAAGCATTCTCGGGGGAAGGGGTGAGTATGCAGGATGGGAGATTTGGTATCGTAATTTTTCCCAGTAACACGTGATTTGTTATCACGGTTTCCATGACAACCATTTCCGAACATAGTAAACAATTTATATATAACTCTTAGGTTTCATTGTTAAACATAGATTAGTTAGATTGATACATTTTTCACACACACACAAAATGTTTCAACACTTTCGTACGTTTTACAATTATGAATATTTGAAATTTTCAGGGAGTGACCTAATGATGATCAGTTGCCATGGTAACAACACTACTGATTTTATTTATTTGTTATTTTTATTTTTATTCATTTATTTATTTATTTATTTATTTTTTTTTGGGGGGGGGGGGGGAAGAAGCACATTTCAGTCATATCAAGGTGCCAAAAAGGGTTTTGCAGTCAGCTATCCAACCTGTTCATTGACTTCGCCAATTATGTAAGATAAACACCTACACGCACTATACCATGTACAATATATATGGGCTTACGCTATACATTCGATTTTTCATTCAAAATGCGCGTCCGGTAAAAATACATCGTCCCATTTAGGATAACATAAAACGAGTTATCTTTCGCCTTATCTTGTAATTTCTTTGCTGCATAAGATATCAGAATATATATTATATTTCGGAAAAATAAAAACTTTTGAATAGATTGATTTAGGTAGTTTAAAAAAACTTTGAAATATTGGTAGATTTTACAAAGTACAATTTTGAGTAAATCAAGTTTTTATGTTTCATTGCGCCATATATGTGCGTGTAAAAATTCTACATTCAAATGCATATTAGTCAGGTTCAAAGCTTGAAATGGAAGATAACACATTTCTAGTTTGAAAGGTACTTATCAACCATTACTTATTTCGGTAAAAAAAATAAAAATCGTGATTTTTGACATTCTTTCAAATTTTGTGCTAAAAAAGGCATTTTTCGGCAAAAACGCGCTTGACATCCGGCCGTACGCTAAACTTGAGTATTTTTGCAAGACTTTCAGCTGGAAAACTTAGCATTAACAAATTTTGCCGTCCAAAGTAAAAAAAAATCGTCTTGGCTGGCCTACTATGAAGTTACTCACGAAAATGGCGAAAATGTTTAAACGCATGGAGCTCCGGTCCCATTCTGCTCGCAGAGTAGCCCACCGACAACATTACGGCGGCCAGTGACTGCAAGGCGATGATGACCACCATGCATGTTTTCATTCTCGATGACATCGGGGAGTTCATCACGGTTTCCGGCGCCATGAAGATCGAAGGAGGCAGCGACACCAGCAGTGGCCGCTGGGTCGGATGACGGTGTGTCTGCGCACCAACAGATCGCGACGATGGTCTCACTCCGTGTAGGCTTGTCTGCTACCTCTCACTGTTAAAGAAAGCCATGCGGACTGTTACGGACTGTTGCTCTTATTGCTGCTAAACTAATAACATGCGATATCGCCCACTCTTTCAACACAAAAGAAAAAATGAGGAAAAAAAGAGAGGATAACATGACATTTTCGCTCAATTTAGCACATTTCTGAACACTTGTATGACTTTTCTACACACATCTAGAGACATTTTTACCAATATTCATTGGTAATGATAGATTATGTCTTCATGGCAGTCATCCTGATCTATTCACACGATGATTTTCTACCGAAACTGACATTTACCTACGTTTCTTTTGTAATTCCTACTTAATGACTAGCTCTTTTCTAACTAAAGATATAGCAAATAGAGATGCCCACGTTAGACATCGAACCAATGTGGTCCTCTTTAACGAAATGACCCGGTGACTATCAGAGCAAATACATGGATGACGAACCGATTCGATACAATGGAAACCAGTTTCCAGACCGCGGTGAAAGAAGAGAAAAGGCACCAGAGAGAGAAACTGATTTTACTTTGTATAGCAAATAGCCGTTCAAGGTTACAAAATCATTTGCACGAAGTAATTATTATTACGTTCATATACGTATTCACGCTTGATCGACTGCCCGGCCAGGAATATTATTATACAGTGGCGGATCCATGGGGGAGCGCACCGGGCTCGCGCCCCTCCCACCTTTATTATTATTTTTTTGTTAAAACAAGAGAAATAAAAAGAAAAAAGTGGGGCATGCCCCCCTCCCTTTAATTTTGTAAAGGCGCCCTCTCTTTACGGAATTCCTGGATTCGCCCCTGTTATAATGGGTGGGCCACTTGCTTTCGGTTGTAGGATGTTGTTGTTGTTTTTTTTTTTTTTGACGCGTTTTTCAATTCTTCTGACCCTGGTACGTGTTCCTGAAGTGACGCATGAAATCTTCACTCTCAAATCTCTGCTGTTCCTGATATGAAAAGAATCCTGAAAGAAAGAAAGAAAAAACGACGACGTTGTGCCAGCAAATCATGCTGTATTTATACAGGATATTTGTTTCTTTGCTTATATCATCTTCCCATGAAGTTATGATAATCCAATTTCATGCAAGGCTATAGAATAACATAAAAAAGAATCTTTTGATGTTCTGAAGACTGTAATTGAATAAGTCCCCCGGTAATGACGGATTTTCATGTCGAATTTTATGTGACCTTTTTTGCCATATCTTGGTGGTGTAGTACAAATTGTAGTAGTTCAGACATCCAGCGAGGTTCAGGGAACCTTTCAATATCGGAGAAAGCAAGGTGGGATTACTTTGACATAGGAAAAGATGACAAGGATCATTTATGACTTTATTGAATGTATAGATTAGAAACTTCTGTCAAAAGTTTTAGCTGAAAAAATGGAGGGTGTATTAGATAAGGTAATCAAACCAAATCAGGCGGGATACATGAGAAATAGAGTGATCAATGGTGTAGAAGCTATCATATTGGTAGATGGCATTAGTCTTACTTTTATTTTTATTTTTTTGTCTTTGCTTGAATAACAGCATAAAGAGTTTTTTTTTTAACTGCGGTTGCTTTAAAAAAAAGGCGTTGAATTCGTTTTTTACCACTTTCGATTCAAAGGAGATAGGAACCATAATCAACCTACGACGACCCCAAAATGGACAGGTGAAAAGCACTCGACTTGTACGACCTGTCGTAAATTTCGACTTATACAATGCAATGAACACAAGGTCATTATGATCATATCCATCCGAAACAATAGTATTTATTATTTTTTTCGACTTACCAGTTACCATACTTTTCGTCTCGTGCGAGAACGATTTACGCGAGGTTGACCGTACACAGTTTTGACGACTTTTGTACCAATCGGTTACAGTTTTGCATTATGACACGAGTAGCTGTGTAGGATTTATGAAGGGGGAATTCAAGTACATGTACGTATGTTATTTCGACGTGGCGTTGTGGAATTTAATAGGCAAAGGGATCCTCATTCGCCATATTGATCTTGTGTTTGAAATCCTTATCAGTCTTCTCAATTCTTAGGTGCTTATTGATTACATCATTATTTTGCTGTAAAATAAGGCCTAAAACCCATTGCATATTTGAAAAGCTTAGGGTGAAACAGAAGACATGGTTTATGTTTGGAGAATTTGTGATGTAATTTTGAAAAGTAGTAGAGATGATTGATCGTGGGTGTCTAGCACACCTCGTCAGTCAATTAATGTTATCTGGAAATTTGTACGAGAAATGCATTCGGTATGATGACATAATTTCAAGATGGTCAGCACATTATTTTTTTTTCACCGATTGCAATCAGAGCTATAGTTTTAAAAAACGAAGTTACAACTCCAATCCCAAAGCTCAGGGAATTCTAGTTTAAATTGCTTCACGGGGAACTTTACACAAACGTGCACCTTTTAACTGAAATCTCGGTTTGTTACCACCAAATCAAAATACTTAGTATTGAGACAAATTGGCGCGATTTTTACGAATTGATGGTACTCAGTATACAAGTGCGGAAACTTAGGGACAGGGGATTATCCACACACTTAATTTGGAACAATAATTCATGAAGGCATATCAGGGAATTCTTACAAAGAAAGGATGTAATACAATTATATTAATGCACATTTTATATTCAGCGAGATTGAAGGGGGAATACTGAGCTCTCAAAAATACAAGACATTGTTTTTATTGTGAAGAAGGAGAAAATGAAATAGAAATCAAAAGAGGACCGATGGGAATGCAGTTGTTAAAGTCATAGTAATGTATTCACACGTGTCGATAAAAATGTGAATAACTTATAGAACTCCGGCTGATTTTCAGATATGTTTGAACAACTTAATTATAGGTGTACTGGGTACAGAGTTTCAGAATTGTAATCAGGATGATGAATATGAATGTTTTCAAAATTGATAAAAATCATGATGAACAAGGATGATGACAATGTCATGGTAGCTTCACCTTATGGTTGGGGGCTGAAGGAAGCTGTCATGGTAGCTTCACCTTATGGTTGGGGGCTGAAGGAAGCGGAACAAAAGGAAAAAAACATGCGTAAATTCTACATAGCTGAACTTGTTAAATAAGCGGCATGGTAATGGAATTACATTGCTACATTTCTGAAATATGTGAGACGCCATTGTCATCATCCTTTTTCGGTGTAACTTGTTTTGGGTTGTTGTTTTTCGAAGGATTGGTTTCTCTACTCAAGGACCACAATAAATTCCGCAAATCTATACATTGAACTATGTACTACATGATGCGAAATTATGAAAATCGTCTGGACTTCCCTTTTCCCCCTTTTTCACATAAATAAATGTTGTTTTCAAATATGGGATGCTTCAACAGGAAGGTTCTTTGGCGCTTTTGTTTGGATTTTAATACGTGAGAGTCAGCCACATGAACTTTTAAACGTTTTTCTTTCCATCATTTTACATAAATAGATTCAGTCTGGCATCTGGCAGCTTCTGTTAGATCGAACAAGACCCCTGTACCTATTCAATTGTCGGTTTCTATAATGAGCCGTATAAGAAAGAAATCATAAGCAAAGTTCATTCAATCGTTAACAGAATCGTCAATCGTCGTCTAGGTGCAATCAGGGATGTGTAAAGCGGGGTTCCCACTATCGTGCGATCCATTGCGAACGCCACGATTGGACATTCGTAACTGATCGTGGAAAATTTGTTCAACTCGTCTGAAACTTCACGTTTGGATACGAGGTTATGCGAGTCAATACGTGTTGGTTCGCTGGGATGCGATATGGTCACGATTGGTCTATTTCAAGCAATACGATCTGTCACGATGTGGTCTCCGATTCAAATATGACCCGATAGGATTGTCCCGATTGAGTCTACGATTGGTTTCGATCTAACACGATTATTACGATCGAGATCCCCGATCTGGTGCGTGCAGCTGTGTTCTGATACGTTCCAGTACGAATACCGCGAAGCAATGCGGGCTGTTGAGATAAGATACGATATCTTTCACGATCGGGATCAAAAGCGACTCGATTTAAGGCGCGATTGGACCCGAATGGGAATATTATAGTCCGACTGACAATGTCTTTCATTATTTCTCTAACTTCTTAAGAGTGATTAGGCCTATTTATCCACAACCATTGATGATGGCAAGGGTTGACTGAGGATGACGACAACGTGACCTTTGCAATATTGCGAATGACAATTACGTTATCATCAGAGAGAAAGCAGCGCCTATATAGGCCAGCCACAACGTCAGAAATTCCCTTTTCTAATTCAACCTAAAGATTATTGAATCGACATGCTCGGCCTCAGCACCCCCCTCCCCTTAAAAAAAACAAACAAAAAACAACTGCATACGCAAGATCAAATCATTGCCCCCCCCCCCCCCCCACAAAAAAAAAGAAAAAAGATAAAGACAAATGTTTTGCCTTCCTTTGAAACACATGAAGAAAATATGAAATGGAAGCTTAAAGAGAGGATTGGATCTTTTTGAATGCTGACATTATTATGTGTTATAGGCTCAGTATAAGAAAGTTGACCGAACTTAGTATTGTTTATGTGTTTGATTTCATATTCGCATAGTACGTATATATGCCTTTCTATTTCAAAATGTCGTTATCTCATGGGGTATTGAAAGTTTGGTGGGTTTAGCTTGATAAATAGTTTTTTTCAACAACGTTTAACAAAACCGATATACACACAACAGAAAAGTAACTCCCCTAATATCACTTTTTAACACAAAATAAGTTTGAAGCAAAATTATTTCGCAGGGGTATTGTTACACGTCTTATCAACTAACCTCTATGTGAAAAATGACAATAGTGACAATGGTCACTTTTCAAAAGTCACAAAAGTTTTCGTGGGGTATGAGAAACATTCTGCTTTCAATAGTGTTATTTTAGGATTCATTGTGCCAGCCCTCCCCTATTCAATCTCAAAAGTACAGTTTTGCAGTTTTTGCTCCATCTTTAAAGTGTACATGCTTACTCAATGAAGACACAACTACTCTTTCTTATGCTCACTTGACATGGGCTGCTAGATCTTGGCTGCATCATCTGACAACAATCCTTAACTAAATGGATTTTGCAGTTTAATAAGAGTAGACACAGCTATTTTCCTCTAAAAACCAAACCACAAAAAAAAAAGAAAACATGAAAATTGTTACAATAGATGTGAAGGGGTCAAATGATGGATGATGAAACAACAACAGCGATTGATAATTATATACACAAGAAACAATACTTTACCCCCCCCCCCAAAAAAAAAAACAAAAACAAAAACAAAACCCAAACAAACAAACAACCCAACAACAACAATTACTGTAGTATAGTTATAAAAAGTAATCAAATTTGCCTTTGATGTGTGCTCATGCACGATTCAGGAAATCATTCTCATTTTTATACTGACCTTAGTCAATACGTGCAGACATACCACAGTCATTATAGTTTTGTTTTTTTTTTTTTGTTAAAAAATTACCCCAAATTGATTACGGGGAACTCCGTTTTTGTGCGTCTGTGTTATGGTAAAACAATGTATAGTGATAATAATGATATGTATGAAAATACATAATACAAAATACGTACGATCTTGGAGCAAAATAAGGGCAAATATAAAAAAAGAAGAATGAATATATGTATATAAGTAGGAGGGAAGTGAAAAAGTCGATCCCGATCAACACGATTAAGAAGTACGATTAGATGAGATTTGCTGCGTTTTGATACGATCCAAGACAACCTGATGCGATGATCTCGATCAACAATTAATCGTGTTAATCGTAGAAAATTTTTGAACAGTCCAAAATTTTTCTACGATTAATGCGATTGCCACGACTGACGTCAAGATCTGATAAGATCACCACGATTCCTTCACGATTAAGACCACGATTTCAATCGTGGCGCCAATCGTGATAGTGGGAACCCCGCTTTAGAAAAGGAGAGACAACTCTTCGTAACTCATGCAAACACATGTTTGTGTTCAAAGCGTTACAATGGGATGTCTAGCATTCCACTATACGCTTTGAAGTCATGCTCGGCACCGCTCTAGTTGCAAGACGAAGTTCGGAGACGAAGATCGCATTTCACCTTTCGTTGAATTACAAGCTTTATTTCCCCGTAAAATTTTAATTGAAATACTGTAGTTTAGGAAAGAATTCAATGTTATAAACATGTATTTCTAGTTTCTTCGTAATGCGCAAATCGAAATGAAAAGAAAATTAGGCCCTCTTAAAAACCTAATATTTTTCTATAATGCGTACATTTCCGCATGTTAGTTTTCTATCCTTTAATCAGGGATATATTGATCTTTCAAATAAAGTACTCCGCTAAAGCGTGCTCCAGCGTGCTTTTAAACTATTTGCTGTTTAAATTGTCAGTTGTACACTGCATTTTGATTCACTGCTACAATTCAAGGTACACAAATTCATTGTTGCCATCACATTGAAAGAGAGAGAGAGAGCGAAATGCAGTAGGGGCAAGTATTTCTAGATGTGAGAGCGCTAGTCCCGATTATTGATGCTCTCTTTTGTCAAAGTACCTGATTTCCACCTGTAGTTAAGCGCATAACTTCTCGGCGGTGCCGCGCATGACTTCAAAGGAGAGCAGGAGTTGTCTCTCCTTTAGCTCCCTGATGCTATAGAACAATGTGTGTAGATGCATAATTATGACTGTGTTGTGTATACTGTTATTCCTATCTTTATCTCTCCTTTTCCCTTTCCCTCTATCCCTCTCGTATCTCTACTCCACCTCTTTTCCCTATTGATACTTGTTTTGAGAATCACTCATATAATGTTATATTTTTTTCCATATTTCTGCAATTTTGAATAGAGATATTTTGAAATTATGAAATGTATTTATTTTTTTTTTGGGGGGGGGGACAGCTAGAGGAACGATTATGTAAATTTGATGTTGTTATTTGGGCGATGTTTAAAGAAGGATGTGGGTCACGGGGTCTTGGAGTATGGGTCGGGGTCGGGTGAAAGTGAAAGGGTTCCCAAGTATTTTTTATGGGATAATCTAGTCATTAGAATGAAATTTGGTTCAGAAATATATAAATAGTTGATATAATTATATTTGCGGGTTGTGCCTTACATTTCTAAATATCTTATTTTTGGTTATTACTAGTCATGTGAAATTGATGTCTCATTGAAGATGTTTTGTAGTTTTATAGGAGGAATAGTGAGATATGGCAGAGGCAAACCAGTCGTCACAGTATTTTTCTTTATATACACTACCTATATAGTTCTGTTTGTTTTGGCAAATGTGGAATACGTCCTTTTTGCGATGTGTATGTTATATAATGTCGGATATTGCTCAACCTATTGATTTGTGTAATTACGGTATTTCCTCACTCATTTTCATCATAAATAAATAAATGCTTTATTTTATAACTGTCTGAAGGTTTGAATTTGTCTGTATATAGTATTTGCAATGTTATACGCAATTTTGCCCCTGGGCTACGAGATATGATACGAATAAATAAACCTTTCTTTATACAGAACAATAAAACGACGATATATATATATATATATATATATATATATATTTTTTTTTTTTTTTTTTTGCAAAACTACACAGGTTCTACAAAGTTCGTACTTTGAAACAAGTAAAATAGTGTTTCAATGACGTGCAGACGTTTCACAACCTCATGATTCAGTTACGGGATTCAATTCAATTTAAGCAATATTGTTACTCTTTTTTTTCCCAGTAGAATATACATAAAAAAAAAAAAAATCGGTGAAATGGGGCATGCATTTGAATATTACACTAGAAGAATAATAACAATACGTTCATGTCTATGATCAATACCAGAAGAGACATACCCGGCATTCACACCACGTACCGAATTTCCTTAATTTGAAACAATTTTGAAATTAAGAAAACCTAAATAAACCTAAATCAAGTTTGTAATTAAGCAAATTTGCCGTGTATATGGAAACTGGAATGGCGGAGGGTGATTTGAAACTTGAAGGTGTAATTTACCATTTGCAGATGAAACAAAAACCCAGCATTAGTGCTTTGAAATAGTTATAATTATGATTTAGGGATAGAAACAACCACTGTAAAAATTTGAACGTGTAAAATCGACGTTAAGCATACTTAAATATACAAAATGATAACAAAAGTTACAATAAAATATGTTTCCTGACTAAGCCGTCTACAGTTACGGTTTATTGAGAAAAATACAGATATCTCCTTATATTTTAGGCTTTATCGCAAGTGATAGGATATTTATGTACAACAGACCTACACATACAATGCATTAATTGTCGTATCTTGAATCTGTTTTTAAATCGCTGTTCCCAAAAGTAAACAGGACCTTTAATTACAATTAAGTTTCAAACCACGGTCCGGAGGTGTTTTTCAATCACGTTTCGCCAGAATTAAGCTACGAAACTAACGTGTGAACGTGATTGACCTCAATAGGGGGCGTAGCTTACGTGACCCTTCAACCACTTCCGGAGAAAACCCGCGCTACTCTGCAGGCTACAAGAGTATACAACTTGAAAAGGAGCCGCACCTCCCCTCCTCACTCTGAAATTCAAAACCGCAGAATCTTTGAAGCTTCTTCCTGCGTGTGAACGGACGGTGATTTGAAACTAATCGCAAACAAGTTTGTAATCAAGTTTGTAATTAGGGAACTCGGTACGTGTGAAAAGGGCCATAGGGCATACAGACCAAGAGATTGTTCTCAGTATATTTCTGCGATACAGACCCACTCCATCAGACTATGCTTGTTGTAATTATGTTTGTAACAACGAACAGTAGAATCGACTCACAGAAGACAATCAAATACCTATATTTGAATTTTCGACCGGGAGTTCATCCTCTTCTCGTGAAGTCCATTTCAAGTTCAGTTGAATTGAATTCATTTTCCCATTTTTTCTTCCTCTGAACATAATATAAGAAAATGATCTTGAGTGTAGGTATAGTCGTTAACTGCAATACTGAAACTGATGGTAGTTAACAAATTAAAAGCATAAGCAGATTTCCAAATCAAACTTATTGTATTATTCATGGTAAGAGGTTTTTCGCCAAATACATGTATCATCATAATGCATATTAAATCTCCGTCACATCCTTCTATTATGATAATTATAATGTAGGTGCATTATTTTGTTCCTCAAGTCATAAGATAATTTGCACAGGACATTCTGCTGCGTTGGTTCGCGATTAACATAGATACAAATATTAATTATTGACTCTTGATTACTATAGCTTTCACGTACCAATTTCAATGACAGCAACAGTGAAATGAATAAGAAATTGTGAAAGCATGACATCGTCAACTTGTTGATTTGAATATTCGTAAGGACTGGTCAAGAAATGTTTTTCCCCCAATAAAGTGACATTTCAAAATGTCATATCTTCCTTATTTCTAATCCGATTCGTGTCATTTTGTATCGTTCTGTAGGGAATATACGTATGTCTCTTTCTTTTGAAATTTATTTATTTGGGGGATGGATTTTCTCTTTACCATCTCATTACACTGTAATCGTATATGAATCAATATTAAATCAATGACGATCACGAATATGTCTCTTGGAATACAATTCCCAAGGTATTATAGGCATCATAACTTGTAGTAAAGTAATCAATATAGGAAACTACATTAGCTGTAAGAAAAAAAAAAAGTAGTACTGATTTATTTCTATATACTTCTCTTTATGTCCAGACGCATCGAATTATTGAAATAATTCGAATCATTCCCAGTAAAGCGGGGTTCCCACTATCACGATTGGCGCCACGATTGAAATCGTGGTCTTACTCGTGCAGCAAGCGTGATGGTCTTATCAGATCGTATCAGATCTTAAGGTCAATCGTGGCAATCGCGTTAATCGCAGGAAAATTTTGGACGGTTCAAAAATTTTCTACGATTAACACGATTAGTTTTTGATCGTGATCATCGCATCAGATCGTCTAGGATCGTATCCAAACGCAGCAAATCTCTTCTAATCGTGCTTCTTAATCGTGTTGATCGGGATCGACTTTTTCACTTCACTTCCGCTTATTATCATTATCATTTTTTGCCCATTTGCTCTTATTTTACTCATAAATTGATTTATTTTGTATTCTCATAGGTGGTAGCCTACATCTTTAGATTATTATTTCCAAACGGTAAATTGTATGACGGTGTGGGGTTAATTGTCGTAATGTGTAAGGTACATTATCAAAATCATTTTTTTATGACTTCATAGAATGAAAATTGTATTACAGATTTTTAGATGTTTTCATAAACTATGTTAATGATGTTTTCATTAATGAGTTGCTATTACCATTATACAGACACACAAAACAGGATATGGGATAACTTTTGTAACGAAAACAAAAAATGAGCAAAAATAAAATGGCAATTGTATGTCTGCACGTATATTGACTGACGTCAGTACAAAGATGAGAATAATTTAATGAATCGTGCTTGAATGGGTACATATCAATGGCAAATGATTAATTTTTTAAAGTATATTACAGAGTTGTTGGTTTTTTTTTTTGGGGGGGGGGGTGCAGTATCCTGCTGTTTGTGTATTGTACATAGCATATAGTAATTAAGAGTTGTTGTTTCATCAGCCATCGTTTGACCCCTTTACATCTATTTTGACACTTTTCAATGTCTTTTTTGTATGTTTGGTAGAGCATAATTTTAGAGGAAAATTTTTATTTTCAACTCTCATTATTACTGCAAATGTAAAAGTGACCATTGTCGTGGATGTGAGATCACTCGTATGATTATGACAATGAAGATCACTCTTATTATTTTTCACAGTTAGTTATTCAATAAGTGTAGCAATATAACCCCTGCGAAATAATTTTGCGTAAAACCTCCTTTTTTGTTAAAAAGTGGCATCATTTTGATTAGGGAGTCACTTTTCTGTTATGTGTGTGTATCAGTTATGTTAAACATTGTTAAGTAAAGCACTAAATCAAGAAGAATAAACCAAACTTTTGATAACCCATGAGATAACGACATTTTGAAATAAAAAGGCATATGATACATACACTTTGCGAATGTGAAATCGAACACATAAGCAATACTATCCATTCGGCCAACTTTCTTATATCGAGCGTATAGACATTATAACACATAATACTATGTTACATGATATTCAAAATGATCCCATCCTCTTTCTTAGCTTCCATTTCATCATATGATTATTTTCTTCATGTATTGGAGAGAGAGGTCATTTTGTCTTGCTGTTTTGTTTTTTTTTTTTTTCTGGGGAAGAGGGGCAATCATCTGATCTTATGTATTTGGGTTCGTTATTTCATTTTTGTGAGGGGGGAGGGTGAGCATGTCGATTTAATAATCTATTAATTTCTTTACGTTTAATATTAGACGAGGGAATATCTGAGGTTATGGCTGGCCTGGGTGCTTCTTTCTCTCTGATAACCTAATCGTCATAAGCAACACTGCAAAGGTTACGTTGTCATCATCGTCAACCTGTCAAGCCTTGCCATCATCAGTGGTTGTGGATAAGATTAATAGGCCTAATCACTCTGCATAATTTAATGGAAACAATGAAATCCATCGTCAGCCGGACTATAATATTCCCATTCGGGTCCAATCGCGCCTTAAATGGGGGTCGCTTCTGATCCCGATCGTAAAAGATATCGTATCTTATCTCAGCAGCCCGTATTGGTTCGCGGTATTCGTAGTGGAACGTATCAGTACGTTGCTGCACGAACCAGATCGGGGATCCTGATCGTAATGGTCATGTTAGATCGGTACCAATCGTGAACTCAATCAGGACAATCCTGTCGGATCGTATTTGAACGGCAGACCAGATCGTGACAGATCGTATCGCTTGAAATAGACCAATCGTGACCATATCGCATCCAAACGTACCAACGCGTATTGACTCGCATAACCTCGTATCCACACGTGAAATTTCAGTCGAGTTCAACAAATTTTCCACGATCAGTTACGAATGTCCAATCGTGGCGTTCGCAAAGGATCGCACGATAGTGGGAACCCCGCTTTTAAGGTGAACATTTCTGTCCTATTCTTCAAGCAAGTCAGATCTCCCAAAAGAGTATACCCTTCAATTCTTTTTAAGTGAATGTGACCAATGGAATGAGATCTGCCAAATTGATTTAGGCACATTTGCACGAACACTAAACAGGCTGTGACACTTAAGTCAGGATCCTTACTATTATATCAACCAATTTCTTCGGACTCGAAACGTCATAGGGTTTGTTAATGTCGCCCTCTGGTGTTATCGGGCTGCGCATAATAGGATTTGCACAATATTTGATAAACTGGATCTTGGCGGCAGTGACTGAAGTTTCCAAAGAATATCATTCCCACCACATTATGATCATGCCCTTCTTTGTTGGCGATACATACCGCACACAACATCCTTATGTCTCTCTGCCTTACTGGATGTCTTTGGGTGCGTTTATCAACTCTTTTTCTCGGCAGAAACAGGTTTTCCAAACGGCTTGCAGGGAATTTTTACGAGATGATAAACGCAAAGCTGTTTTGAAAGCCTTTTCGGAAAGCCTTTTCGAAAGCCGCAAATTTGTGCTTTACTTTCCGAAACAGGTTTCCTAAACAGGAAGCGAGATAAACGCAAAGCTGTTTTGAAACGGCTTTGTACTGCAGTTACGAACCATGCACGTCGTATATGACCTCTTCTCCTCGGGTCTAATTGCGCAATGCAGCTGTGCAGTGACAGGCCAGTTATCGTGTTCGCGAAGAGTTGATAAACGCAACTATTTAGAAAGCCTTTTCTAAAGGGCTTTGGAAACGGCTTTTGAAAGCCGTTTAAACAGGGGAAAGATGATAAGCGCAGCCTTTGTTGTGATCTATATGAAAATAACACTGCTTGTTACGTAATCATTAACCCCCTTTCACCTCAATAATAAAGTCTACATAAATATTCCTTCTTGCTTGCACTCCTATGAATTATTTTGCTTCTATCATGTTAGTTACACCCTACCCGATGAAGGTATAAAATTGTCATCATGATCTCTGTATGAACTTTGGTTTGAATTCCATTGTGTTCTTTTACAACTGTATAGATTTCAGCTCTGCTCGCTACGTAATATAGGTATTTTGATTTTCGATTTCGATTCGCCAAAATGATTCAGACAAAGTTAAGATCGAGGCCTTAATCTTGACCTTATACTGGTATATGCGTTTTCTGTCGATTAAGCTCTTTTGAGTGGTTGTTAGTTTCTTCTCTCTAATCTGAATAAGAACTGCACCCATCCACCCCTACCCTTGTGTTATTTTTTACATTCCATATAGCCAGGGTTTTAAAAAAAATCCACACGCATTCCACATAAATTATCTATTGATTCGTATCGCAGGTTTTGCTAGACTGCCCCCTTTTGACAGAAAGAGCTCATTTAATTTCTTTTCTTGCTTTCAGCAGTAGTGTTTTGCATCATTATTTTTTGTTTGTCAGTTTGAGTTGTGCGGCTGTCCTCTGTTCTCTGTCCTTTTGGTTTTATATTATTCTCCTTAAAGGGCAAGTTCACCTTCATAGACATGTGGGTTGAGTGAATGCAGCAATATTAATAGTATACAAATGATGCACAGGATAGAGTGCGCTAGTGGAGATGTAGCGCACTCGAGGGTATTTACAATTGTGAAACATGCACGAGGCGAAGCCGAGTGCATGTTGCACTACATTGTAAATACCCGAGAGTAAGCTGCATCTCCACTAACGCCACGAAATAATCCTGTGCATCATTTGTGTTATAAAATGGGTCGAAAACTAACAGCATTTTTCACGTACCTTTGTGGGTCAAGATGTCCGAAGATGTTCGTCCCAAAATCCCGCACATATAAGTACTGTACGTATAGTATACGTACACCACACATGTTATGCACAAGAAAGGCCGGCCGGCCGGCGGCCCGAACTAGAAGTTGTTTACAGGATTGACAGCGCGTATGCATGCAATTCAAAGGAGCCGCCGCGCGCACAGACGATCGGCAATAGGATTTAACACGCAGTGCAATGGGACTCAAATAACCAAAGCACACGTGACCCATTTCAGCGCTTCCTATTGTCTACATTCTTGAACCCATTTTATAAAGCACATCATTGAGAGTTTGAGGAAAATCGGACAATCCGTTCAAAAGTTATGATTTTTTGAAGTTTCTGCTCACTCAAGGCTGGATGAGAAGACTACTATAGCTTGTGATGTCACATGACTACAACGATATAAAGAAAGAATAAAGAAAATTCAACATATTCTCACTTTTCTCGCATAACAAAAGAACACTTGACTTCTCTCTTTCAGAAGGCAGGGGGAATAATATTACCCTTAACATATGTCAGTAACAAGTCAAAGAAATGTGCACTATATTCAAAAAGTAAAGTTTTGTGAAATTCTCTTTTTATTTTCTTTATAATGGTTGTACGCATATGACATCATACACCATAGTAGTCTTCTCATCCAGCAGTGACTGTGCAGATTCATAACTTTCGAATGGATTGTCCTATTTTCCCCAAACTTGATTTGTTCTACTAATATTGCTGCATTCACTCAATCCACATGTATATGAAGGTGAACTTGTCCTTTAATTGTCACTTTTCTTTCATTATGTAGAGGTTCATTGTAACAGCTGCTTGCAGCAATATAATCACTTCTACTATCTACTGAGAGCACCCCGTTTCATAATTGACTGATACGTTGCTTTTCTTGATTGATTTCTTTGAACGCACTACTGTGCCTCAACTTTTATATCGAATATAAGCGACTTCATGTATTTCCCCCACATGTGCACTGTGCCAGTATTCATTTTTACGTAAGCCAGAATTGGCACATCAAAGTCGCATCAAATTCTGAAAACAAATTGCAAGGAACATGTTTTTTTACAAGGGACATGGTTTTACAGTAAATCGTATAATTTTTCAGACATTGATGTTTTATTTCCAACATAGAGTTGTAAATAGTTTACATTACGTATCTCTGTTAATAATCATGTCCTACTTCACAAGTTTTGCGTGACATCGGATATTTTTGTCAGAATATTAAGAGTAAGTTGGTCGTTGTTGATGAGAATGGTCATGCTGTGTTCTGTTCACTGTTATGACTGCCCTGTATCACCAGGTGTGCAAAATCACAATATAGATAAATAGATAAATCAATCAATCAATCAATCAATCAATCAATCAATCAATGCATGTATATATATATATATATATATATATATATATATATATACATATCATACAAATTATATAATATGATATACATACATATTATATATATATATATATATATATATATATATACATATCATACAAATTATATAATATGATATACATACATATTATATATATATATATATATATATATATATATAATATACACTCAGCAAAAAAAAAAAGGAAGTAAACACTTTTTCCAGTACATATTTTTCATAGAAGATCTTTATAAATGATTTTGTGTAATAAATCATATTAAAGATTATTTTAATAATTGACTATCAACCTGCTAGGTTAATACAAAGGAATATTTTATGCATGGAGGAACACATTCGTTTTTGTCCTCCAAGGAACAAAAGTACAAATTGCAGACATTGACATTTTGTCATTTATTTACAAATGTCCTTCAAGATAACAATGATAACAAAAGACCAATTTAACACAATGAGAGACATGAATGAATGCCAAATATATAAGATTTCGTTAACTTGTAATCTCTTTATATCATCAAACAAAAACAAAGTGGGGAAACTAAAGGGGGAGTTCAAATGTAATAAGCAATGGTCATAAAAAGGACAGAATTTCCGCATTTCATTCTTTTGATTTAGGAGTCAAGTTCATGGGACAAGTTTAAGGACCAAGTAATAAGCAATGGTCATAAAAAGGACAGAATTTCCGCATTTCATTCTTTTGATTTAGGAGTCAAGTTCATGGGACAAGTTTAAGGACCAAGTACTATTTTCTTTTTTCTTACTTTGAAATAACATTTCAAATTTCTACTATTTTTGTTAATATGCCTCTTTTCTATACATGTCATTTGAATCTGGATTTGACAGAAGATTCTTAATTTTCTCAATTTTTGCCATTCTTTATTTTGGGGTGCTACATCATCAGTGCATATGGGTGATTTCTGTAAATTGATTTGTGTTTCTTGTGTTAAGTTTGTCTTTTGCTCCTGATGTTATATAGAAGAGTACATATGCATGACTGAGAACTTGTCCATTTTTGCTATTTGTACATTTGTGCCTTGGAAGAGAAAAACGAATGTGTTCCCTCATTCGTAAAACTTCTCTTTTGACTGACCTACCAGGTTGATTGCTAATTAAATTACCTTTAACATGGTATATAGAACGTCAATATTTAGCCATATATTCTATGGATAAAATGAACTTGAAAAAGCGTTTACTTTCTTCTTTTTTTTGCTGAGTGTATGTATATATGCATTCATCTATTTACTTATCAATTATAGGGTTTCAAAACATTTTGATCTTTACTAATGATAGGCCTACCAAAAACTTTTTAAAACACCTAGTATGTGACCCATGCACACAAATTGAAGAAGAGTACTTTCCACTAATTCGAGGGTTCCAGGTTGTGGTTGTTTTTTTTTTTCCTTCAGTTGAATGGGTTGGAAAAAGCAGTATTTTGAGAGGTCTTCTTAACCACGAGTTTCTTTCTCAAGTTGGTTTTCTCAACAAGTATTTCGATCTGTTTGATTTACACAATTTATTTTGGTAGGTTCATTGACCAACGTCCCTTTATCACCCTCTTATTGTTAACAGAGGTCAAGAGACACTCGGAGTTCAGGGGTTTCCTTTAATTTTCTTCAATTCTATGATTTATCTGGGTTTTCTCTTTCTGGTGACGTTTTCTGATTCTCTCGCTGATTTTTCGTTCAGTTTGTCATCTCACAACAGCAGAACTTGTTTACTCAGCAATGCAGTGCAAGCAGCTCGATTTAAACAAGACAAAATTTCTGCTTTGTAAAGAGACCTCTTGAACTTGTATGAAAAATAAATCATCCGAGTCACGTTGGTATTCACACATGTAGTTGCAAAGAATTAGAAACAAATTAGAATTTTCAATGTTTGCATGTGCATCTTCCAACGGATTTGGCAAAATGCAGATAATAATAATTTTCTATCGTGACTGTCCACAAACAACATCCAACCTAAAGCATCGAAGCACGTCTTCCTTACAAAGAAATATCAGACAAAACAGCTCTAAAAGCTTGTAACTGAGATATTTTTTTATTGACAGCTTCTCTACAAGAATGATTTGATCACAATGGCGACAATAAAGATCTTCTTCATTACCTCCTGTCACGACTAGGTCCCTTTGTCGCTTGCTCAGGATATGCACACGACACCTTATTTTTCAGCCCACTCAATCGTCGAGCTGACTGATTGGGATGTGCACGTGGTCATGGCGTGAACATGGTGAAGCAGGCTCTCTTGGAACTATGGGAAATGTGCATTTGTTTGTGTGGGTTTTTTTTTCATATCGGAAAAAGAGACTTATCTTTTCAAATAGATAAACATGACCATAAGAAAAGAATCATGCGAAAGTACACCCACTATCTCATTCAGGTTAAACAAAACCACTTCAGGATCTCAAAATATGAATAGATGCATTCAAAGCAAACATACTAAACGGTAGAAACTTCATCGAGTCGATACTTCTGCATAAGGTTAAAGTGATCTTCAAGGTTTTGCATTTTACTGAGAAAACGGCTTGCCTTAATTTGAGCGTGGAGAAATACCAATCAAAATTTGTTCGATAAATAACGCTGTTACTATAAAACAAACTATTTGTGGCTCGTCCCATGCTCAGATCCACTGTTATATAAATACAGAAGTTTGTGAGTCAAAAAGATTTGCACCTGTTTTAGCTGGGACAAGTCGTGCTGAATAAAAATGATAAGAAACTTCCCAGGTGTTTTGGACCCCGAGATGCGAATCATTTCTTTACCGTGATTACTCTCCTAGTAGGTTGTCTACTGATTTTCATTTACCTCTAACGGAGACTTTATTAGCTCGAAATATATTCATATCAACAGGCCATAGATTTTGAAAATGTCTGGTCCGCAAAATAGTTTTTAAAAAAAGCTCCCACGCTGCATTCTTTAAATGCAAGTTGAAACTTTTTCTTTTAGACTGATATAAAGAGACAGCGTTTCTAACTGACTAACAACATTTTCAATTATCGTGATCCACAGATAATTAAATGCATTCATAATTTCATTAGCACAATTTTACGACTGTACTGATCACCCGGTATTCCTAGCAACCTCCTTGACTCTCCTTTTTCCGATTGTTCATCAGCAGCTTGTAGGCATTTACACTTACATTTATATCATGTGACTGATGGTCTTGTGCTTGTTTATTTGTTTGTTGTTGTTGCTATTGCTGCTGCTTTTGTTATTATTTGTCCGTTTTGTCTGTCCTGTAATGTCTATTCTGTTTCGAAATTTTATGTGCAAGTTCTACTATGCCCCTTATGTCAGTATTGGTATACTTGAATCTTATGTTGGCATAGCTGTGAGTCTCTTTGAAGCCCCCCCCCCCCCCCCCCAAAAAAAAAAAAAAAGATAAATAAATAAATAAATAAATAAATAAATAAATAAAATAAAATAAAATAAAATAAAATAAAATAAAAATAATAAATAAATGAATAAATAAATAAACGAAATAAAATAAAAATAATAATAATGAATAACTTAAAAATCTATATTTCTTTGATTTCTTTGATTTTCTTTTGCCTTGTTTTTGCCTTATTCTGTTTAAATGTATGCAAATTGGTGTGACTGTCATGTTGCTGTCTATATTCCGTTTTATTTTTATTCTTATTTTTATTCTTTTAAAATGCATGCAAATTGGTTGCTTTTCTGCTTTTATGTTTATGTCTCATCAAGCCCTTGAAAAAGACTGGTTACACAGTCGAAAGCTTGGGAGAACATCACTGCAAAGTCTGCGAGTCATTCTTCCGTCACACATAATTATCTATATCTATATATATATATATATATATATATATATATATATTTCACTGTCAATATTAGGAGCAGGACAATTTATTCAGAATTCAAGGGTTGCTGGTGACGACTCGAATCTCCGCTGGTTGAGGAGAAGTTTTCCGCGACATCTTCTAGAGACTAGTCGGATCTCCGGAGAGTCAATGGAGAGTAGAACATTTTCGATTTTGTCGAAGGCTTCTTCCAGTTTCAACTGGTCTCAGAGACGTCTCTGCGACGTCTCCATAAGTTGCGGAGCTTACTTTTGTCCGTGACGTCTCCAAGACGTCTCTGCAACCCACGGCAACTTGCCGGCGACGATGTAGAGACGTCGCAGAGATACGTCTCCGCAACTCAGAAGACGTCTCGGAGAAGTTGCCGCAACTGCCAAAGATGTCTCAGCAACGTCCCCGCGACGCCTCAGGGAAACTAGCATGGAGAATCAACATGATTATTTATTCTTCTTTTCGAAGACTTTTCCAGTTACCAGCTGGCGGCCATGTAGCGATGGCTAATTTTGTCCGCGACTTCTGAGCAACCTTGCAGAGATCCATGTTGACCTGTGTACAGGCGATGCGACGCGATGTTTCCTCAGTTGAAAAGACGTCTAGAAGAATTAGTAGCATGTCTGTAATTACACCTTGTGGCTTTACATTTCTATATGATTATAATAAAAGGATTGGTTGTAAATGCATCAAATGAGCCGTGATTGTGTGGTTTCAGAAAAAAAAAAACCGCACTCGGTAATAAAGGGAGCACTTTGGTTCCTTTTGATGTCCACGTGAACAGCATGTGTTCGAACCACCACCATTGTGCACGAGCCTTTGTACTCTGCAAATTGAATTGTCGAATATGGATTGTATTTCTTTATTTCTCTAAACATTTTCTAGAGTTTAATTTCTGATGTTTATTTGCTCTCATAAAGGTTGTGTTTAATCATCACAGGTCTACATTGATTTAGCTTTTTTTCATTCATGGCAATAAATCTCGAGTTTCACGTGTCCCAAATTTAAAGATGGTTCACATTCATCATCACTTAGACCACATTTGAGTTTGCTTGTGACTGGGACTGGTCTCAAAAGGAGCAGCAAGCAGACACATTATCAACGTGCTGTGAGTAGCGCCACTGATTTTTGCATTGATATACCAGGGCCCTGTTTCATGATTCAGTGAAGCTGTTCGTAAAGTTACGAACAACTTACGAGCGACTGGTGATCAGTTCTGATGTGCTATACTTATCAGAATTTCCATTATTCAGCACAAGAACTAATCACCAGTCGCTCGTAAGTTGTTCGTAACTTTACGAACAGCTTTATGAAACACTCCCCAGGCTAACATACCTATACCATTCGTCTCTGAGAAATTCAACTGTATCACCTTTTATATTGACTCATATACAGATATGCTTCGTTTTTGCTGAACTTGTTATGTAATATATTCCTAAGTAAGATTTTTGTATAAGTCCGTTAGATTGAAATGTTATATAGCGATAACCAGCAAGCGCCCGAGTAGCGTAACCAGGTAACCATTCAATTGACATATTGCATTTCACTGTTGCACAATGTTATGCCTAAAAACAGAAAACTGCTGTAAAAGTCATCTTAAGTAGCCGACACGGTGTCACCACATAGGCCGATATATACCTTTCAGCAGTTACTCAATCTCGTGCCATTGATTCCTACATAAGACGTGTGTGTGTGTGTGGGGGGGGGGGGGGAGGGTACCGTGCAAATCTTCACCCTTTATTTCAAACCCCTCTCACCGTTTGCCTCCGTTAATATGTCTTTGTCGAATCCCTAAAAGGATATCCACAATACATGCTACACTTTACAAAATATGCGGAATATCGTGTGAAGAAAACCTCTGAGATCTGGTGACTCTCTGCGATGGGGAATATCGTCCAAATACACTCTCCCTTTGTCATTTGTTTACACCTCTACCCCGGAATTCGAATGGTGTTTTTGCAACGTTTCTCTGGTGAAAGCAGGAGACACAGTGATCTTTGATCGTAGCAGGTCAATATTGTAACACTCCCTGATTCAGGTAAGTCCCTTACAGGTTAGGTTCAGCGTCCAGTAGAATTTAATTCCACCAAATATTTACATAATCATTCTTCTTGTAGTGCTTTTATGGAAGGATTTTGCCTCCCACTGGACCGCACTTGCTTAAAATGGGGCTCACAAAATGATGACTTTTCCCCCCCCTTGATAGTGCCTGAAGATTGCCTACACCGAACGATGATCATACAGCCAATATTGTTGATGTATGACAATTCCTCTGAACTGATGGACGAGTTCCATGAGCAGTAAGCATCTATACTATGTCCATGTTTCTTTGCGAAATGCATCGAAGAGACCTATAGCTGTATATAGCGTCTATACCGTTAACACAATGTGACATTGATTCATTAACAACTGCAATCCAAACTTAGCAAGCATATCTACCTATGAAATGCAGTGCTAAAAAATATTCCTATCAAGACAAGGATAACTTTGAATGAACTGGACGTCACCAAATACTGGGTTAATCGACTATACTTTATAGCATATAAAGGTCCCATCGATATACGGGTATTCATTGTAATTCAAAATAGTTTTTGAACCTTCACTTATTGTTCTATCTCCACGCAGCAGCGATAATGGTCACATCTCACGCAACACAGTCGGTTCGATCGCAAAAGCAGCGCGTCTTGTCGGCCTGGAAATGCGGCAACAACGTGGCAGAGTCGTAATATCATCGTGGCACTATCGCCAGCAGCGCAGGTTGAGCGTAAAGAAACCGCGCTCGGATGGAGACCGGCGGCGATCATGCCACGATTTGTAAATTTGTCACAGATCGCCATTGTCGCCATGGTCGCCTGCCTAATGAGAGGGGAGCCTTGAAACTCCTTTTATCATTTTTTTTCGGATTAACGAAACTTCGGCAAAGCAATCCTTATTTCATTTTCGGACCAACCATCCTTCAAAGTAACGAACCCTAGGAATGAACATATTGATTGCCTGGAATAACCATCCCTGTGTATTTGCTGAAGAACAAACACTTAGGTACATACGGCATTCACTTTTCTGATTAATGAACCTTGAGAATTACGAAACTTATTTCAATACAATATCGGATTAACGAACCCTCGAATAACACACATCACCCAGTCGGTAAGAGGCTTCAACTCAATTGGACACAGCCGGAGAAATTAACAATATTTTGTCCGATGTTTTCACAAATAAGCCAAGACAAACATCATACTCTGCAAATTAGATTAAAGTACAATTTGTAATGATGCCATCACGTCACGTGTCTTTCGCTGATCTGCATTTAAATCTTAATTATAGATGCACTTGTGTGGAGCTGAAAACAGGAGGCTTATATCCCTAGCGTGAAGTTAATTCGGTGTTGCGATAATCTTTAGATTATTTGTGTTGGGATATGGTTTTGATTTCTATAAAATTTCAGTGCATTGACATTAGAACATTATTTGTATACTTCCTGTGCCCATCAGTGGTTACTTTGGAAGGTGGTATCGTCACTTTTGTGTGATTTGCATGTTTGGTAGCAACCAATATCCCAGTCCCTTGTAAACACGAACTTGAATTCTGACATTCCGTTACTTCATAGCGTTTCGTCCGACCTCGCAGGCAAGTAGGCACACCTTTCGGCATGTTAGGTTCACTCGGCATGTTAGGTTTATTAAAGCCAATAATAATTTACATGGTGTGGATTGCACTTCAATTCGGCTTGTTTCGGCGATTTGGACTGTGAACTTGTGAAACCTAACCACTGCTTCCTTGAAAATGTAACTATGCATATAAAAGAGTACTTTGTAAGGTGGCATCGTCACTTTTGTATGATTTGCATGTTTGGTAGCAACTAATATCCCAGCCCCTTGTAGACATGTTTAACTCTGACATAGCTTTTCGTCCGACCTCGCAAGTAAGTTCATGTATATAAGCACACCTTTCAGCATGTTTGGTTCACTCCGTTTATTAAAGCCCATAATCATTTAGATGGTGTGGTTTGCACTTTAATTCGGACTGTTTCGGCGATTTGGACTGTGAACTTGTGAAACCTAACGATTCCATGCATATAACAAACACCCAATTTGTCCGATCGAAGTGCCCACTGAGCTTTTGTGACTGTCTGCGACTCAGTGGTGGCTGGGTCTATTTCTGCCTCTCAGGGCTTTTTTCATATATACTGTACCTGCTGCAGTTTGCGTGTATTCCCCATACACACGAAGGCTGGTATATTTTTGTTTCCCTTGACAGACAGCATTTTGCCTTGATTATAAAAACAACCACATATACATAAACATAAACATAAGCATAAACATTGAAGGCCACTTCACCTTAATTTCCCTGATGATGCATTCATTCATCCATTTTTTTTTTATTTTCATTTCAAAATAATATATTTTGGCTTCCTTTGACGGACAGCGTTTTTTCTTGACTATAAAAACAACCACATATACATAAACATAAACATTGAAGGCCACTTCATCTTAATTTCACTTATGATCATTCATTTATTAATTCATTTTTTCATTTCAAATTAATCTACATTACAAACAACAAAATGAGGAATACATTGTAACAGGCCTATCTACATTCCAAATTTTATAAAAACACAACTTATTTAAAAGAAGAAAGACGGGGAAGTTTAGTGGCTATAACTATACAACGACCTTATATGATGTAGTCCACTTGATACCTCCGCTACATTACTTATGTGTGTGTGTGTGCACTTGCGCTTGCGCTTGTGTATTTCTGGATCTTATTAATGAAGAACAAAAACATTCCCGATTCATGGCGAAAAATGGGCAATTCCAAGTCAGATAAACTGATACATGATCACATATGACCTGAATTTAAAAAAACAAAAACAAAACAAAACTTAAATCTTATACAAAATGATCAAAGACTGGGAGAACCTTTTGTATTTTTATGAGAGAATTCCTCATTATAGGACTACTTTAAACAACAATTAGTATCAATAGAGAAGAGAGTTCGAGTAAGAGGCAAATGGTACTTATCTGTTTATGATGTCATGGGGCATAAGTGAATATTCCTATTTTGGCTTAAAATATTATCAATACCGGATGAGGTGAATTATCATGTATATAAGCGGAACATAATAAATTATGTTGGCCAAAGTGATAATGATATAAATCCGTGACTTTCACAATATTGTTCTCTAACAATGACTCATCAATAACAAGTGTATTTTTCTACGAGAGAAATAACTTATAGTATATCAACTATGTTCATCCCATAACATTTTTTCATAAGTTAAAGAAGGGAAAATTAGAGATGAATACATATATAACATTAATGTTTTAAAGGGAGAACAAAATTTTACTTCAATAATGAAGCCTATGTTTCTAGAAATTACACAACACAATATTATTATGGTATTGTTTCTGAGAAAGCTTCTTGTCCATTGTTAAACTGAGAAATTGACTGAGTCAACTTGTTCAATACTTATACATTTTCAAGAGTTTAATCATACGGAAATTATTCATTATAGGGCCTATGATCAAAATGGCAAAGGCATTTATTTTGCAGCTGCAAGTATATACTGTACTTTTCTTTATCAGCGTGATTAGGTATGTTTGAATATGATACTAGCAGAAAAACAACAAATATATATAGAAAACACTTTAAGATAAGGAAAAACATATGCTTTGCTTCATTTGCTAAGCACGTCAGCGTTCTCTCGACATATGAATTCGCAGCTGATGGCATAAAATCTTTCCAGAGTATTATTTAGAAAATGTATAATTTGTTTTGTGTTTCTAGCAAGGGTGAAAAGTCATCCCCATGTTTAAAGAAGGGTACGTCAGTGAAACAAATGGGCAAAATCATCTCGGAAAACTAAAAAAAAAATTACAATGTGGATTGAGTGAAGGCAGCAATATGAGAAGTAAAGATCAGTGATAGTTTTAGGACAATTAGACAATCTAATCAGCAGTACAATAAAATTTAAAGGTTTCGCTGATTCTATTGATAAGCAGACTACTATAGTTCATGGCGGAACTCTGGACAACAATATAAAAAAATATAAGCGTAACTACACAAATCTCACTTTTCATGAAAACTACACATTCCATAAATTGTTACTGACGTAGAATAAGGGTAATATCATTCCCCCCTGCTTTCTAGAAGAAGTGAGTCAAGTGTTCTTTCACTATACTAGAAAAGTAAAATTTTGTTTCATTTTCTTTACATTTTCTTCATCTTGTCCTACATAATGACGTCATGACATGTGATAATCTCCTTGCCCAGCAAATTTATAACTTTTGAATCGATTGCCGATTTTCCTCAAACTTTCACTGATTTGTTCTACTCATATTGCTGCATTCACTCAATCCATATTTATCTTTGACTTTGGTCTTCCGTGAGTCAGACTCAATGTGTAATTCCACATTATGTTCAAGTAAAGTAGAGCTTATCCGATGAACAGAACTGCAGAAATTTTTTTCGCATCCTTCAAAAAAGGTAGGAATTTATGGAAGTTTAGAAATATGCCAATGTTTTAAAAAATCACTGAAATTGGTCAATACAGGAGTTTACTCAAATTTAAAGGGCAACAATGTCATCATTTAAAAAACCTGTTAGAGCAAACTTCTTTATAAATTTCCTTTTTAGATGTGAAATCAGCAATATACTGTGATACGCCCCTCACATCAAATGATTGTTTGGTGTCCTCCAATAACTTGGGAAAGAGGTTGCATGTAGTATACAATAAATGCATAACATAATGCTGATAATACTGTCGTATACAATCCAACGAATCCATTAAAATTGTCTTATTCTTTACCCTCGTTTGATGAAACCTCTATCTTTTTGCGAGTCTGCTTTTACACAGTCTCATTTGTTGCATTCGTATTCATCGAAAAATACTACAATCATATGAAAGCAAATTTTGGCGAAGACAAAATCTATACATTTTTCCTGTCAAGAGCGAAATCTTGGGCAAAATACATAAATGCGGGTTTTTTTTCTTTAAGGTATATAGAATACACAACATCACCTGGATGAGTCACAATCATGTCAGGTCGTCTTACTGTCGATCTCTTAGTCAACTAGATCAACCAAGTCTCTGCCAATAGCACAGATGTACACATAAGCAACGCAGAAGATAAATAGATCCCATTTTCCCACGACTCTGGCCAGTTTACACAGCATATACGTAAGATTAACGCATTTGATTTCGTTTTGCCATGAGTATTGGTGTCATAAATGCTGAACAGATTTTTTTTTTTTTTTAAAGGAAATAAACCTGTTCGAAGATGGCAGGAAAATCCCAAATACAAAGTCAACGAACAGTTTTACTGACAGAGGACTTGATGTTTCAAGGCAAACCATCCCCAAAAGTCGGGCACATTGAGGATTTTGTGTGTGTGTGTGTGTGTGTGTGTGTGTGTGTGTGTTAGGGATTTTTTTTTCGCAAATATTTGTTCCTAGGAAAACCTCTGGTGGGTATACAATGTGGTATGACGAGCTGATATAAAGAACAGATATTAACTCCGATATACATTGGTATGGGAACATGCTTTTACTTGTGTTAGTTAAAATGTAACAATGTTTCCGAATTTCATATACAGCTTTGTGTAACATACATGAACATTGTGAGGGTATGACATTATCAGCTCTCTCCCGTTGAATATTCATAAGGACTGGTCCAGAAATGTTTTCCGAGGAAATGCGAAATTTCAACATGTGATATTTTTCTTATTTCTTATTCGATTTTTGTCATATTTACCGTTCTGTCGGCAATATTTCTCTCTTTTTGAAGTTTATTTATTTTTGGGGACTTCCTCTGTAATGCTTGAGGAGAGTATCTTTAAGGAAATTTTTGCTATATACGAAATTTTTCTGTGGTGTCTTACAGCGAGAAACAATAGAACGAACTCTAAAAAAAGAACACAGTTTTGCGCAATTGAGGTGTCTGATGCAGTCTATACTTCGGTCTGCAATGACTTTGATAGGAAGTGGCGAAGAGAAGTCTTGATATAAACGTAATTCATGATACTTTATACACACTTTTGATGGTAACAGAGGTTATTGTACTTTTCTTTCTTTTCAGTAAGAAGCTTCTTCTTCTTCTTCTTCTTCTTTTTCATCCGTACATCCTTCATTTCCCATTTGGAAGGTCATTTCGAAATTTTTATTTGCTTTTCTTCGTATAAATCCACAAGGGAGAAAACGAGTGTTTTGATACTCTAAACATGACTGACATGACTATGAAGTGTCTTGTCCACTTTAAAACGGCAAGATTATCCGGAGAGAATTAAAACAGGCAACAAACACACAATCCTAAACATGCTAGAAAAGAAATGCAAGAAAATAACAAGTGTCGATTTTATGATGGTCCTGATAGATTTTATGATAGCCCTGAACTCATTCCAAGTAAAATTCCCAAAACTATGGAATGCTCTTCCAAACTATATAAAACATAGTCCTACTTTATCATGATTTGAGAGATTGTCCTTTGATTTGCTCCATCGGAGGGAAAATGGAAAAAAAAAAATCTATTGTCATCCTACCCACACTTTGTACTCACATGAATGAAAACCATTGCTTGCTAGCACAACGCCTATAGTCAATCTATCGCTTGTATACTCCCACCTTTCCAATCATACTCACCTTGTTTTCTACTCTTCTTTCATCTCTCCTGGATTTTCGCTGTTGTATTCCATGGTATCTATACAAACTTGAAATGTATATTGATTCTTTTGCTTGTTTGTTTTACATGTATATTAATATTTAAGCATTACTGGGGCCCCTATCTATAAGCACTGCTTCTCCTGGGGTTCCCACCATCAAGTTTAATTGTTTTCCGGTTTGTTTATGCTTACTTTGTATAAAGTTATATATCTTTGTGTATCTTTTTATCGTATACTCCTAAATTGATGATTAATAATAACTGAACTGAAATGAACTGATATCCATGCTGCGTATATTTTGTGTAATACTGTGATTTTCCTTACAAGTAAAAATATCTGGATCTAGATCTGGATCAGTTACTCAGAAAAGCTCCGGTAAGGCATTACTCAGAACGTGACTGTGAATGTAGTGCCGCTTAGTCCAAATGCAATGATTTTGTAGAGCTGTTTTGAAAGCATTTGTGCTTATTGATGTAAGCTCTTCGGGCAATTAATTCCACTCTCTTGCCGCTTGAGCGAAATATGAGAATAGATGAGATTGAGAGTTCGATTATGGAATAACCAGTTGCTTGGGTTTACAGCTCCTCGTTCTTGTCTGGTTCTTGAAATAGATTTTTGTAAACTCAAAAAGCATTAATATCCAAGTCGAAGTGATCATGAATGATTTTGTGGAACATGACCAGGCTATCGAGTTGTCTTCTGTGCTGAAGTAAGGGTAGCTTGAGATTCCTTAGCATGGTATAGAAACGGAACTGTGAAAGCTGAAATCTCCTGTGATTATGCGAGTGGCTTTGATAAGACTATTTTATGGGCATATAAAACATATTCCAACGTATAGTTCGTGAGTTCTTGGATATTCCACTTCATTCTGGAAATTTATTTGAGAGACTGCAGGAGATAGGGTTTGATGCTCTAATGGATGATAAGACTCTGCGGCATCTGATAGTTAGAAACAGATGGACAATTGAAGTAGGGAGGGTGTTTGAACGTGCCCTGAAATTTCGCAAAATGAATCGCAACGTTAGGATATCTACTATATGGCATGATTATAAGATCTGTCAAGTTGATCCATCAAGTTGATGAATAACCTATTCTGTCAAACGCACGCATTGATCATGTGAAAGACACGCTTATTTTTCCTCATTGGCTTTTGACAAAGGCTTTTGACAGACTGTTTATTGGCTGCGCTTCCTACCGCATATGGTATGATATTTTTTTCTCTAATACCAGCATAACGTCAGGACTGCTTACGTGTGGATTTGCCTCAGCGAGATAGAAAGCCACTGCTTAATTTTCCATACAGGCGTGGCATGCATGAATACCGCACATGTTCGGTGGAAGTTTTCTATATAGCGTCGCTTGTTTCATCCATTTTTTTTCTTTTTATAGGGCATAGTGGATAAGACTCTTGACCATCAGTCGGAGGGCCCGAGTTCGAATCCCATAAAGTGCTTACGTCCTTGGACAACAGTGTCCCTCCCGACCTCCAGATGTTGTAGCTCGGTAGGATTATAATATCAGGGCCCTCCGCTAGCCCAGTGGCTCGAAGAGGCTACCCTGGATAAAGAACATTATTACCATATTGAATCTCCATATCAGCGGATATCATCAGCGAGACTTTATTATATAGTAGCGATAGAGATAAACTCTGATTACTATCTTTATTTTTCACTTCCAGCCCACAGCTCATTTTCTGACGCATATCACATGATCGAAGTCCCATCATGTTATATAACTCTGCACACAATCAAAAAACAGAACAGAGCAGTAGACGTTTCGATCTAGATCAATAAAAAAAGCAATTATGGCACATTGGGGCACAAGTTTAGATATTGTTATGTTATCTTCTGTTTTGGTAATTGCATTCTACAAAACGTTTAAACTGCTCACGCTTGTAAAAGAAACTAAGGTGACGTGATAATTCAGACTGCAAAATAAGTTGAGATTAGTATACAAAGCTGGATTTTCTATCAAGCAATCTGAAGCATGTACACATTAAAGTGACATTTTCCACTGACTTCCTGCCAAACGCGGAAATTCACTGCTTATTAGACGTTATTTTATTGACGTCATTGTGACGCTTTATTATAATTTTTTTCGGATGAAGTCCTTCTTACCCTAAATATCCTAATTTGGAAGGAAGATTCTTTAAACTTATTCTTCAAATACACAGCCAGTATGTCTTAGAAGTCATGTATCTTATTAGTTTCGAATGGTCAAGGCAGACGTTACTCAAAGTTTACGATAAACGTGAACTCTGGGCAACCTCTTTACCAGACAGTTCTTCTCTAGACATCTCCAGCTGTGATTTCCAACCGTGAAGATAATATATTTCGCAAATCGGAGAGAAACATAAAAACGTCCTGTTGTTATAAGGGAAGACTGAGCGATTTCATCCAGGTATTCTTTTTTTTTTCTCAATGAAATCATTTAAAGCGGTAACCCACGTGGTAGATTAAAGGTATCCATTGGGAGCAATGATTAAAAAAAAATGTTCGATATGTGTAGGTCAGCTGAATCACAAAACATCCAAATACATTAAAAAATTGTAATAGAGCCTAAAATATAAGGAGATGTCATTATTTCTCCCACTTTACCATAACTGAAGACGGTTTATATAGTCTAGAAACATTTGAATTTTTACTTTGGTTGTTTCTATCCCTAACTCACATTTAAGATCTATTTTGAATCACTAAAGCTGGGATTTTGTTTCATCTGCAAATCGTAAATAATGCCTTTAAGCAAAATTAGGGATGCGATCGCGGTGGTGACGTGTTGGTTTACAATCAGTTGTTAACTGCCATACTGTGGTACCGCGAGATTTTTAGTTTGTCAGCGATTTATATTATACATGAAAACATAATTATCATCAAGGTAACCTCTGTGACCTTTGTTCAACAAGACTTCTCTTGAAGTCGCATTTAGTATATGTTTTTATTTAATAAAAGAAGGAATTTGTGGATGTGTATTGTTGGATATCGAATCAATCATTGATGCCTGCATGCTTGTATGTAGTAATATCAACAGTTATTACTGAACTTCGATTCAAAATATCACGTTTTGTTTGTGGACTGCCTTGAACAAACCGTAAAATCGGTTTCATTTCGTGATCCTTAACATTTTGCATAGTGCCTCGCTTGCTATGAGCATCGAAAATCGCGGGCGAATTTGGTCGGTGAGTTGGGGTCATCCCACGAGACTGACACCCACGAGTTATACGGTCCACAAGACCGACATAAAAAATAGGCCCATGAGTCATACAGCCCGTGAGTTATACGGCTCACGAGTCATACAGCCCATGAGTTCGACACTACGCATAAAAGGCTAACGAGACCCGACACTGAGCAAAGAAAGCCCACGATACCGACATTACACAATAAAGGCGCACGAGACCGACACTTTAGGCAAAGAAAAACCCACGAGACCGACACTAGGTAAAGAAGGCTCACGAGACCGACAGGATGAACAGCGCCATCTACATCAGTCAATTACAAATATGTACCTGTACAGGGTGTTCCATGAAGAGGAAAATTATATACTGGCGGGTGCCATTTCGTCGTGCTATCGAGCAAGAGATTGTAACTAATTGAACAACACTATCTACTATCAACGACATCAAGTATGTATTCCTACACGTGTGGCTTTAAGGGGGCAGTTCTGTCACGCTACGGGGAGCAACATTGTTACCAATTCTCTTTTTTTTATTGTCGTTTTCATGAGATCTCCCCCCCCCCAAAAAAAAAAACAAACAAAAAACTATGAAAAAATAATAGAGGACAAGAACGATGTATGGTTTGATTTTAGATGTCATCGTGCTATTTCAAAAGGCTTTCCAAATTTCTAGCTATAGATGGTGGACAGGATGTAAGTTGGTTTTTTTTTGCCTTTCTCTTTCTCGCTTCACTATAGTTAAGTAGGCCATATTACATATCCTATCCACCTGCTTATACCCGCCTGCTTAGAGTTCAATTTGTAATTTTCTCTATAACTATAATGTATGACATTCAACGGATGAAAACGTTTATATCGCAGCGATGATTTACCTCGATTTGTGGCTTGTGTTTGTGAAATTATTCTCCTCAATACGGTACATTTTTCACGAAATAGAATAGCTGTTTTCATGGATTCATCTTCTTTTTCCGAATTCTTTCATTACGCTATACCTTAATAGACGATTACATTATTTTCTGTAAATTTATACTTAATCATTACCTTCGCAGATGACTACTCCCCCTTTATATCATGTAAAGCAGGTGTGCACTGCAACATTTACCATGTTGTGAAATATTTTCTTGTAAACTTTATTTCACAACTGGGTATTTTTCCAGTTGGTTGATCTGAATATCCACATTATTTTTTTTCCAAGTAGGTGTATACCGGTATGTATTTTGCGGAAAGGGAAACTGTGGTGTTTTTTGTTTTTTGTGTTTTTTTTTTTTTGGCACTTTCGAAATTAATGCTGAAACATCTCATGCACTTTTACTGAATTTTGTTTATTTTTCACAAACACTCACACTCGCAAACACAATCAAAGATCTTGAACAGTTCAGGGGGTGAGGGAGGGCAATTGACGCCGTAATACCAGTGCCGTATATCATTGGGGTAATTACCTAGCAACTCTCCTTTTCCTTCTCTCATATCTTCCTTATGCCATTATCTGGACACCCTATACAATTAATTGGTCTATAGGTGGCGCTGTTCATCCTGTCGGTCTCGTGGGCCTTTGCCTAGTGTCGGTCTCATGAGTTTTGTTTGCGTAGTGTCGGTCTCGTGAGCCTTTTAAGTGTAGTGTCGGTCTCGTGGGCTTTGCTTGCATAGTGTCGGTCTCGTGAGCCTTTTGTGCGTGGTATCGAACTCATGAGCTGTATAACTCGTGGGCTTATTTTGCTTGATGTCGAACTCGTGGGCTTTATTTACTCAGTGTCGAACTCGTGGGCTGTATAACTAATGGGCTATATGACTTGTGAGCTATATGACGCGTGGGCTGTATGATTTATGAGCTGTATGACTTGTGGACTGTCTGACTCGTGGGTGTCGGTCTCGTGACGTGCACCCGCTGAGCTGGCCCGGTCGCTAGCGCGTCTGCCTCCAGATCCCGGGTTACATTCCCGAGTTTAACTGTGCAATAGTATGTGTTTTCCCGTCCCCTCTAGTAAGAAGCAAAACACTCTGTCCCTGGGATAGGACATATTAAAGGTAAAGTTTACCACTGGGAGCAGTGATTTTAAAATTTTTGAGTTATCATTGATGCATTTGTATAGATCAGTTGTATCACAAAACCTCCTGCCACATAAAATTTCGCAATAAAACCTGAAATATAAGGAGATATCACTATTTTCTCATTAAAGGACAAGTTCACCTTCATAAACATAAGGATTGAGAGAATGTAGCAATATTAGTAGAACACATCATTGAAAGTTTGAGGAAAATCGGACAATCCGTTCAAAAGTTATGAATTTTTGAAGTTTTTGTGCAGTAACCGCTGGATGAGAAGACTACTGCAGTGTGTGAATAACTTAGATGTCAGATGCGTACAACAATATAAGGAAAATATAAAGAGAATTTCACAAAATTTCATCTTATGAAAAAAGTTCACATTCCCCCGACTCGTTACCGACAAATGTTATGGGTAATATTATTCCCCCTGCCTTTAGAAAGAGCCAAGTCAAGTGCTCTTTTATTATGTGAAAAAAAGTGAAAATATGTTGAATTTTCTTTATATTTTCTTTATACTGTTGTACGCATATGACTCACAAGCTGTAGTAGTCTCCTCATCCAGCTGTTCCAACACAAAAATTTTAAAAATTCATAACTTTTGCATCGATTGTCCAATTTTCCTCAAACTTTCACTGATGTGTTCTACTAACATTGTTGCATTCTCTCAATCCTTATGTTTATGAAGGTGAACTTGTCCTTTAACTGTAGACGGTTGTCCAACATTACGTCGAAATTGCAATGGGGCGAATTGATGGGGAGACAAACTGCTTTGATTTGAAGTTGGTTTTTTTTTTCCTAGTTAAATTTCTTTCGTAATGAAAAAGAATGAATTAATTTGATTTCGGCAATCTGTATTCATTTTCTTCTAATTCGACGTAGCCTCTATAGAAAAGTGTTATTCCTACCTTTCTGAATAATATGATAAATAGCCATTTTGAATATTCGACATGAAATCAGAATGAAAATATTATATTAATGATAAGAATGTGCCGTCGTGTCTCGAAGGTAACAAAGACGTCCTGCACCTACATCACACAGACACTCATTGCTGACCTTGAAATTAGGGTGTGATCTTGCACGCGAGATTTGATGATTTGATAACAACTGTATCTTAGCCATTTTTTTTTTTGCCCGCATTCGTTTACACTTCCAGGACATGGATACGCTATAAAGTTTGATTTCACCGTTTTCGTCAGCTCCCTGGCATCAGCATTTTTTCCGAGCTCTCCCCTCTACTTAAAGGGACAGCTCGGTTGAGGCGGGGCTTCATGTTTCCAACTTTTTGATGATTATTTACTGTTGAGATAGTGAGAAACCTTTTATAAGTATGGAAGAGCATATAAAAGTAACTCAAAGTTTATCTGATAAAAAAATTGGTTTTGAAATGGCCGAGATATCCAAAACAACGTAATCGAAATAAAAGATGGGATCCATTTGTTATTAGGATCATTGTGTTTTTGTTTGTTTTTTGATATCTCAGTCAATTTACACCGATTATCATTATATAAATATTGTCAAAATATCACTGAATTCCTCTTAGAATTATATGCTCTTTAATATTTTACAAAGTGTTGTTTTTATATCTTGCTTTCAGTTAAAAGCTGAATCCTCACCTCAGCCAATACTATATTATCCCTTTAAACGTGTAGTCTGGAAAGTATAATTGTACATAGTAGGCGATATGCGTTGACATAACAGAACTCCAACACGGCATCGTCACGTATACCTGGAGTAAAAAACAAACATTAAAAAATCATAATACTTGAAGTCACTTCGAGTCGGTCCTTGCTCTTCCTATAACATGCATGATTGTGTAAGAAGTGCTGTATATCCGTGACCGATAACATAACTCGTCATGATTGACATTTCGTTTGTGTATTGCTATTGTATCATGGAATTGTTATCTGCTCGTTTGCAGGAGAAATGTTCATAAGCTGATAACATATTATGACATCTTTCCAGATTGCAATAATTACATAGCATTTTATTCATCTAAACACGTGTACAATGTACATAGATAAAAGTTCGTACATGCAAATATCTCCTACATGCCTATTATAGAGTCAACGACCTTATTTTATTTTCTTTATCATCTGCAGATCTATGAACATCAGTGATGTAGTAGATTGCATCAACTCTTGATAATTATTATTATGATGTTTGACGGAAGGACGTCAAACTGTAATAAATCATCATAAGATAGTAAGTGACGCTATGACACTCGAATAATGGCTCATTTTATGGACGACTTTATAGCGTCAGTCCTATAAAGTTGGTAATTTGGTACTAGGACTACTGCAGAAATGCCGGAACAGCCCTTAAAGATTACTTCTCGTAAGATGGAGACACTAAGAGACAAAGTTAAATAAAAATTTCACAAGTTTTTCTGAGAATGTGGAAGTTCACCCAGCTCCTTCTACTTGGCTGACTTGTGAGTTGATTATCTCTTCTCATTGGTTTCAGATTTCTGACATTTCATTTCGGTCTTGAAATGGCAACATCCGTGTCAAACTCTGAGGTTCTGCGTACTCTGTGTTGTTTAGATTCCTTTACATATTGACTTTTCCGCCACCACGAGGTATTCCCTTACTTTTGTTCACTGAAAATGACGCAGTAGTCACAATGGCAAAGGAACAACATTTTTCTGGGTGTTTTTTTTTTTTTTCATGATAAGCATAATTCATATACTAGTACTCGGACTTGCGATACGACCGGTGCAGCGCGAAATATTGTAGACGTTATGAAACCATGATTGTAATGAAGATGATAATTACAGTAAATCATTTGTTGATCGCAAGAAACTACGTGTATCATAAATGCCTATGGATATAATATTTATGCCTCCGCCACGAAGTGGTGCCGGAGGCATTATGTTTTCGGGTTGTCCGTCCGTCTGTACGTCTGTACGTCCGTACGTCCGTCCACTTTCGTTTACGCAATAACTTGAGTAATATTGACTGGAATTTTACCAAACTTGGTCCAAGTATAAAGTGTGATAGGGCAATTACTTGATTAGATTTTGGTTGAAATCGGCCAAAGGTCAAAGGTCAAGGTTAAATCATGAAATTGTATCCGTTTACGCGATAACTCAAGACTGGATCAAGCAAATTTCACCAAACTTTGTCGAAGGATGATGTATGATGGGACAATTACTTAATTAGTTTTTTAATGAAATCGGACAGAGGTCAAAGGTCAAAGATCAAGGTCAAATCCTAAAATATATCTGTTTACGTGATAACTCAAAACTGGATGAAGCAGCTTTCACCAAACTTGGTCCAAGGATGATGTATGATAGAGCAATTAGTTGAGGAGATTTTAGTGACATTGGCAAGAGGTTAAAGGTCAAAAGGTCAAGGTCAAATGCTAAAAATGTTGCTATTTCCCCCATATCTACGCAATGCCCGAAGGTATTTTCTTGAAACTTAGTGTAGCCATGTACTACTGCGTAAAAATTCTCCAGAGAGTTTCATGTCATAAGGTCAAAGGTCAAAAGGTCAAAGGTTAGGTGAAAATGTTGCAATATCACTTTTCTCGCAAATGGTTTAATGTATCTTCATGGAACTTGGTACATACGCATGTACTGACTGGCAGGGATTATCTAAGGAATTTAGGGGTCATGGGTCAATAGTCAGGGGGTCAAAGGTCAAGGCCAACTCCTCAAAATTTTACTATTTCCCTCATATACTAGTATATGCAATGCTTGCATTATTAGTTTTAAAACTTGATATATACATGCATTACCTAATGGAGATTCTCTGGGAAATGTCCAGCCAGAAGGTCAAGGGTCAAAGGTTAAGGGTCAAAGGCCAGGTTTCAATGCCCCCAAA